>NC_073386.1:52408071-52633071 GCF_028641065.1 Leucoraja erinaceus | reverse complement strand
TCAAAGGCTTTCTGAAAGTCTAGATACACTACATCCACTGGCTCCCCTTTGTCCATTTTACTTGTCACAAAAAATTCCAGAAGATTAGTCAAGCATGATTTCCCTTTCATAAATCTATGCTGACTTGGACTAATCCTTTTACTGTTATCCAAATGCCCCATTATTACCTCTTTAATAATTGACTCCAGCATCTTTCCCACCACCGAAGTCTCTTTGTCTCTCCCCGCTCTGTATTTAGTGATCTCTCTCTCTCTCGGGCACTTTAGTTCTCTCTTCCCCTCTTGTGTTTAGCACACTCTCTCTCCCCTTCTGTGTTTAGTGGAGTTTAGTTTATTGTCACGTGTCCCGAGGTACAGTGAAAAGCCTTTGTGGTGTGCTAACCAGTCAGCGGAAAGACAATACACAATTAAGGGTATGTTTCAGCCCTCAATCTCCCCCCCCCCCCCCCCCCCCCCCCCCCCCCCCCGCCTCCTCTCTGTGTGTTTAGTAGCTCTCTCTCTTTCCTCCTATCTCTCCCCCCATCACCTTCCTCTGGTATGTATCTCTCTCTGTGTCTCTGTCACACACACACACACACACACACACACACACACAATGAGGGGAAGAACACACTGTTTCAGTGGAAAACTACAGAAAAACAGTGTTGGTCCTGAAATGAAAACAGTGCACTTGTTAACTTATCGTGCGTACAGCGGGTAAGGAGATAAATGATCATTTTGCACATTTGATACTGGTAAAGCCAGCTCCGAACCTGCGGCTTTGCCCGACAGGCAACGCTACGTAAACAAGCAAAATTGCTCTTTTATTGTCTCATTAACCTTAAACTTTAAGCCTCACTGAAAGCTCCCGGGAAACAGTGTTGTCAGCCGATATAACTGTTACATTTATCAGGTCTATAAATACATGGTAATGATTGTGTTTGTGTCGAATATGTGCACAGCGATAATGTAGAAATAATGGGGGAGGCAAACAAACCCTCGCAGAGCAGTGGATCATTTACACGCCCGCCACAATGGTGGTCCTTGTAACATTCAATTACAAAGTGCTCCCGGGGTAGGGAAATTTCCATTGCTCCCCCCAATGTAAGTAGCGGGACCTGGTTACACTCGTGTGCATCTGTGTCGCACTAAAGCTGCTGATTTCAAGTTTCGGCAGTTGACTGGGTTGTTAGCTTCTACCCAATTCTGGTGGAAATTTCCATCCCATTCTCCTTAACATAGAACTATTGTGAACCCTGTGATCGATGGTCGGCGTGGGCTGGGTGAGCAGAAGGGTCGGTTTCCATGCTGTATCTTTCAATTCTATTCAATTCATTCAATTCATATACTGCAGTTCAATGGAGTCCAATCTGTTTCAATCCAAATCACCTCAATGCAATCCATTTCAATTTAATTCAATGCAATCCAATTCCATCCCATTCAATGCAATCCAATCCCAAATTCAATTCCATTCCAACCCATCCCATCCCATAGTATGGTAGAGAGCATCCTGACTAATTGCCTCGTGGCTTGGTTCAGTAATTCAAACATTGAAGGTTGAAGGAGTCTGCAGAGAGTGGTGGATGCTATTCACTCCATCACACTTTCTAAATGGCATCTAGTTGGGAAAAGGGGAAGTACAACGGGATCTGAGGGTCCTTGTACATCAGTCTATGAAAGTAAGCAAGCAGGTACAGCAGGCAGTGAAGAAAGCGAATGGCATGTTGGCCTTTATAACAAGAGGAGTCGAGTATAGGAGCAAAGAGGTCCTTCTGCAGTTGTACAGAGCCCTAGTGAGACAACACCTGGAGTATTGTGTGCAGTTTTGCTCCCCTAATTTGAGGAAGGACATTTTTGCTATTGAGGGAGTGCTGCGTAGGTTTACAAGGTTAATTCCCGGGATGACGGGACTGTCATATGCTGAGAGAATGGAGCAGCTGGGCTTGGTGGAGTTTAGAAGGATGAGAGGGCATCTCATTGAAACATATAAGATTGTTAAGGGCTTGGACCCACTAGAGGCAGGAAACATGTTCCCGATGTTGGGGGACTCCAGAACCAGGGGCCACAGTTTAAGAATAAGGAGTAAGCCATTTAGAATGGAGACGAGGAAACACTTTTTTTCACAGAGAGTGGTGAGTCTGTGGAATTCTCTGCCTCAGAGGGCAGTGGAGGCCGTTTCTCTGGATGCTTTTAGAGAGAGTTAGATAGGGCTCTTAAAAATAGCGGGGTCAGGGGATATGGGGAGAAGGCAGGAACAGGGTACTGATTTGGGATGATCAGCCATGATCGCATTGAATGGCGGTGTTGGCTCAAAGGGCCAAATGGCCTACTCCTGCACCTATTGTCTATTGTCTATTGTCTATTGTCACACGTATTGGCCTAAAAGGACACAAAGTGCTGGGGCAACTCAGCACGTCAGGCAGCATCTCCAGAGAAATGACCTTGCCACCAGAGAGGTCTACAGGAGGCAGTGCCTCAAGACGTCAGCTCACAACAAAGACCTCTGTCGCCCTGGCCACACTCTCATATCTCTGCTGTCACCGGGTAGGAAGTACAGGAGCTTGAAACCTATGACCATCGGGCTCAAGAACAGCTTCTTGCCAACAACCTGCAGGCTCTTGAACTGATTGTATCTATAGAAACATAGAAACATAGAAATTAGGTGCAGGAGTAGGCCATTCGGCCCTTCGAGCCTGCACCGCCATTCAATATGATCATGGCTGATCATCCAACTCAGTATCCCGTACCTGCCTTCTCTCCATACCCTCTGATCCCCTTAGCCCCAAGGGCCACATCTAACTCCCTCTTAAATATAGCCAATGAACTGGCCTCGACTACCCTCTGCGGCAGAGAGTTCCAGAGATTCATCACTCTCTGTGTGAAAAAAGTTCTTCTCATCTCGGTTTTAAAGGATTTCGCCCTTATCCTTAAGCTGTGACCCCTTGTCCTGGACTTCCCCAACATCGGGAGCAGTCTTCCTGCATCTAGCCTGTCCAACCCCTTAAGAATTTTGTAAGTTTCTATAAGATCCCCTCTCAATCTCCTAAATTCTAGAGAGTATAAACCAAGTCTATCCAGTCTTTTTTCATAAGACAGACCTGACATCCCAGGAATCAGTCTGGTGAACCTTCTCTGCACTCCCTCCATGGCAATAATGTCCTTCCTCAGATTTGGAGACCAAAACTGTACGCAATACTCCAGGTGTGGTCTCACCAAGACCCTGTACAACTGCAGTAGAACCTCCCTGCTCCTATACTCAAATCTATGTATTGGTAAATCTGATCTGTTTGGATAGCATGCAAAATAAAGCTTTTCACCGTACCCCAAAATTAATTTAAACCAGTGTCTTACAATGAGAAGCAGTAGTGTTATGAAAGATGTTTAGACGCAGGATTGCAGAGTTTAGAGAGGGGTGGTGTCATTAGTAGAGCTACTGCCTCACAGTTCCATCCTGACCTTCCGTGCTGTCTGAATACAGTTTGCACGTTTTCCCTGTGACAGTGTGGATTTCTTCTGGATGCTTCAGTTTCCTCCCACATCCCAAAATTGCACGGGTTGGCGGGATAATTGAACACCATAACTTGCCTTGAGTGCAGGGAGAGCTGAAATCTAGGGCGTTAGAACATAGAACAATACAGCACAGGAACAGGCCCTTCGGCCCACAATGCCTGTGCCGAACATGATGCCATGACCATCACATATCTGCCTGCACATAACCCATATCCCCCCATTCCCTGCATATCCATGTGTCTGTCCAAAAGTATATTAAACACCGCTAACGTATCTGCCACCACCACCACCTCCAGCAGCCCGTTCCAAGCACTTGTCACCCACTATGTAAAAAACCTGCCCCGCACATCTCCTTTAAATGTTGCCTTTCACCTTGAAGCTAAGCCCTCTAGCATTTTATTTTTCCATCCTGAGAAAAAGATTATGACTGCCAACCCAATCTATGCCTCTCATGACTTTATATACCTCTACCGCCTCCGACGGAATGGGAATGACTGTGGAACGCCGTTGTTGATAGGAATGTGGGAAGATTATAATGGGTTGGGATAGGGTAAGTGTAAAGGTGTTTGGCACAGACTCAATGGGCCAAATGGCCTGTTCCTGCGCCGTATTCCTGTCCAATTCTGGTGCTATTGCATGGTCACCAATGACCATGGTCGCCAATGTAGGGCGGCACGGTGGCGCAGCGGTAGAGCTGCTGCCTTACAGTGCTTACAGCGCCAGAGACCCGGATTCGATCGCAACTACGGGTGCTGTCTGTGTGGAGTTTGTGCGTTCTCCCGCGTGGGTTTTCTCCGGGTGCTCCGGTTTCTTCCCACACTCCAAAGACGTGCAGATTTGTTGGCTAATTGGCTTTGGTAAAATTGTAAAGGTTCCTAGTGCAGGATAGTGCTGGTGGTTGCTGGTCGGCGAGGTCTCGGTGGGCCAATGCAGGCATGGAAATCGCTGTCAAAACATGGGGGGGGGGACACAATTTCTTGGCCCTGTCTAGTATCTTTGCTGTGGACGGTAACATCGGGACCTGACCTGGTTGGTGACCGACTTTGAACTCCAGCAACAGCAGCTTCGTCCGCCTCGGACCGTGGGGCTTGAATCGGCCCGTTCACGGGGTCTTCCATCCCCCGGCGGGGGCTTCAACATCGGGAGCCTCCATCGCCTCGACGCAGCAACTTTACCGTCTCTCTCGTCTAATCGGTCTCGCGGAAAGCGGAGATTTCACCGAGTTTTAAAATCTGGATTACAAAAAATGGGGGGGAACGTCCCTCACCTCTCAAAACAGGGAGGGGGGGGGGGGGGGGGGACGTGTCCCCCCTGCCCCCCCCCGGGATTTCAGCGCCCGGGTCAACGACCCTCTTTCCGTGCTGTAACTCTAAATCTAAAGTAAAAATAAACAATGGGCAGCGATGGAACAAACACAGTTTGAATCACTGCTTGAATCACACTGGGTGCTTAATTCCAAATCTAGTTTTCCCTCGGGTACTTTAAGCTTTGGAGATCAAGGCAGAGGCTTTTACACTGATTGGAAACACAGTTCACCTTCAAACATGTTGTAATTACCCACGGACAAACACTGCAAGTTGTTTTTTGAGTTATTCTGGAGCCAAGTTGTTAAAACAGCTTGAACCGGCGACTTGCATTAATTTTAATCTATTAATGTACCATGGTTTCATTGTCAGTGAGATTCCTGGCACAATAAAGTCGAGAAATTGGTTGTGTGTTAATGAAAATAAATTACTGTATAAGCCGGTCAAACATCACGTACAAGATTTGTTCTTATTATAATAATAGGAGTGTTGATTAAATCGGTACGTAGACTGCGGTAGGTCTGGGAGTGACACGTCACATGCATGCGTGGGAGAAGGAACTGAAGATGCTGGAATCTGGAGAAAAGCGCAAAGTGCTGGAGTAACTCATTGGGTCAGGCGGCATCTGTAGAGGACATGGATGGGTGACGGTGACATTTAGTTTGGAGAAGGGTCCCGACCTGAAAAGTTGCCTTTCCATTCCCTCCATAGATGCTGCCTGGCCCATTGACTTTCTCTAGCACTTCGTGTTTGGATACGCACTACAAGGCCTGCTCAGGAAACAAAATTAATTTTGGAACCACTTGGACTTTAGTCCTTGGAGCGCAGAAGGGTGGGGGGGGGGGGGGGGGGGGGGGATATGAAAGAGGTGAGTCAAATCATCAGGGGAATAGATCGGGTGAATGTACAGAGTCTTTTACCTAGAGTAGGGGAAGAGGGCATAGGTTTAAGGTGAGAGGAGAAAGATTTAATGGGAACCTGAGGGGCAACATTTTCAAACAGATGGTGGTGGATATATGGAACGAGCTGCCAGAGGAGGTAGTTGAGGCAGGGACTATAACAGCATTTTAAAACATTTGGACAGGTACAGTACATTGAGAGGTTTAGAGAGATATGGCAGGCAGGTGAGACTAGTATAGATGGTACATGTTGGTCAGGGTGGGCAAGTTGGGCCGAAGGGCCTGTTTCCACACTGTACGGTTATGGATATGGTCCAAATTGGGGGGGAATGGGGCTAACTGAGATGGGGCATCTTGTTCGACATGGACGAGTTGGGCCGAAGTGCCTATTTACCTGCTGTAAGACTCTATGACTCCGTGACCTATTAGTACTTTGGAAAAAAAAAAGGTACTCAAGAGTGAATGTTATTATACCTTACGCAGAATTTCCATTTGTAAACAATTCACCTATTAATACCTGCCACTTTTTGCCTATTGTTTCCATCATTCATTAATTTAGCTCAGCACAATTTAAAGAACGGTCAAATGGAAAAGAACACCTTTTTTGTCATGCCTCCAAAGCTTCCGTTCACTAACAATAAGTGAGGTATTAACTCTGCTGCTGCAGTGTCTTGATCCTGTTTGTGCACAGGTTGTTGCCCCTTTATGCAACCTTGCCGTTCCTTTGTCAAAGGCAGGGATGTTTGCAAAACATTTACCTTTTCAGAAACAGAACTGAGAAAATCCCGAATTCTTCCATGAGTGCATTATTCACCCTGTGTGAAAAAAGTTGCCCCTCAGGTTCCTGTTAAATCTTTGTCCCTCATCTTAAACCAGGGGTGGGGAACCTTTTCATGTTGGAAGGCCGCATTAATTTAGCTGTAATCTAATAAGGCCTCATCCAAGAAACTTCAATTAGATAGACTTCAAAATGTACATTATTTTGTTAAAATAGCCCTCATGACTTACTAATGTTTTAATTGTGGCCGTCAGTCAGGGAGGATTATTTAGTTGAATCTTCTTTTACTCTTTGGTATTTTAAAGAGGTTCATTTTAAGATTAAAATAAAAATAATAAAAGACAAACAAAAACATATTAATAAAAATAACAGGATTTGTTCTACAAAATTTGGATTCATTCAAAAGACTGCATTTAATGGCCTAGAAGGCCGCAGGTTCCTCACCCCTGCCTTAAACCAATGTCCTCTGCTGCTTAAGGGAGTGTCCCACTTGAGCAACCTAATTGGCGAGTTTAGGAGAGACTGAAAAAATGTCATGTAGAAGACCTCCTTCGACCTCCTTCGACTATGTTGAAGTCCAGCCCTTCGACTATGATGAAGATTATCTACGACAACCTTCGACTACTTTCGACTACCCTCGATTACCTACGACTAACATGACGACCTACTAGGACTAAATCTATGAGTAAAAAATGTATCGATTTTTTTCCATGGCGACCCGAGACCCTTCTTCAGACTGAGAGTCAGGGGAGCGGGAGATGTAGAGATGTGCAAGGGTAAGGTGTGAAAATGAGACATCAAAGGGGAAAATAGAACAGATCATTATCATTAAAAAGGCAGGTTCGATGGTATCATTTAAAAATAAATTGGATAGGCATATGGATGAGAAGGGAATGGAGGGTTATGATATGAGTGCAGGAAGGTGGGACTAAGGGAAAATAATTGTTCGGCACGGACTTGTAGGGCCGAGATGGCCTGTTTCCGTGCTGTAATTGTTATATGGTTATATGGTTATTATTAGCTGAGAGGAAGGTGACAAAGTTGCATACCATCAGTAATCAGTAGGACAGTCAAACTGGTCGGGGAACTAGGGTGGGGGAGGGATGGAGAGAGAGGCAAAGCAAGGGTTACGGAGTTAGAGAAGTCAATATTCATACCGTTGGGTTGTAAGCTACCCTGTGGTATAAGTGGCGTGAGTCCTACATATGACCAGCACATAAACTCAGAGAATGAAAGCAATGAAAACATTGACATGCCTGATCTTACGGTACAGTAATCAGAATCATAATCATAATCATACCTTATTAGCCAAGTATGTTTTAGACAATGGACAATAGACAATAGACAATAGGTGCAGGAGTAGGCCATTCGGTCCTTCGAGCCAGCACCTCCATTCAATGTGATCATGGCTGATCATCCCCAATCAGTACCCCGTTCCTGCCTTCTCCCCATATCCCCTGACTTTGCTATTTTTAAGATCCCTATCTAGCTCTCTCTTGAAAGCATCCAGAGAACCGGCCTCCACCGCCCTCTGAGGCAGAGAAATCCACCGACTCACCACTCTCTGTGAGAAAAAGTGTTTCCTCGTCTCCATTCTAAATCGCTTACTCCTTATTCTTAAACTGTGGCCCCTGGTTCTGGACTCCCCCAACATCAGGAACATGTTTCCTGCCTCTAGCGTGTCCAAACCCTTAACAATCATATATGTTTCAATTGATTCCCTCTCATCCTTCTAAACTCCAGAGTGTACAAGCACAGCTGCTCCATTCTCTCAGCATATGACAGTCCCGCCATCCCGGGAATTGCCTTGTAAACCTACGCCGCACTCCCTCAAAAGCAAGAATGTTCTTCCTCAAATTAGGGGACCAAATCTGCGCACAATACTCCAGGCGTGGTCTTACTAGGGCCCTGTACAACTTCAGAAGGACCTCTTTGCTCCTATACTCGATTCCTCTTGTTATAACAGCCAACATGCCATTCGCTTTCTTCACTGCCTGCTGTACCTGCATGCTTACTTTCATAGACTGATGTACCCCCAGATCCCGTTGTACTTCCCCTTTTTCCAACTTGACACCATTTAGATAGTAATCTGCCTTCCTGTTTTTGCTGCCAAAGTGGATAACCTCATATTTATCCGCATTAAACTTCATCTGCCATGCATCTTCCCACTCCCCCAACCTGTCCAAGTCACTCTGCATTCTCATAGCATCCTTTTGCAACCATACGAGGAATTTCATTTGCCATACAGTCATACCAATAAAAAGCACCAGGCCACACAAAATACATTTTAACATAAACATCCAACACAGTGACTCCTCCACATTCCTTACTGTGATGAAGGTTAAAATAAGGTCAATCTCTCCCCTCTTTGTTCTTCCACGGTCGGGGTCCTCGAGACTTCTGTTGACGGGACGATCTTGCTCCCGTAGCCGGCAGCGAGCCTTCCTCACCAGGGCGATCAAGCTCCTGCATCGGGGGGGGGAATCTCAGCTCCCCCACGCCGGGCGGTCTTCCCCCCAGTCAGGGCGAATCGAACATCGTGTGGCTTTTGGAGCTTCCCGACCCGGTCTCTACCCGAGACTGCGAGCTCCTCGATGCTAAAGTCCGTAGGCCGCGTTGGAGCATCGATCACAGGTAAGGGATCGCAGGCTCCGATAGTAAGTACACGCACCCGCGGTGGGGCTCAAAGTCAGTCCCGAGCAAAGCCTCCAGCTCCACGATGTTAGGCCGCAGAGCAACCGGAGATACGACCCGGAAAACAATTGCATCTCCGGCAAGGTAAGAGATTGAAAAAAAATTGTCCCTGAACCCCTCCCCCACACCCACTTTCTAAACACACTAAAAAAAAACGAAAAGAACAGTCAGACTGTAGGCGAGGCTGCCATTGAAGCGCCACCTAGTGGAAAGCCTTAACTCCTTGCCTTAATTCTATTAATTAAACTATTCTGGCAGCTCGTTCCATATACCCACTGTGTGGAAAAGTTTCACCTCGGTTCCCGTTCAATCGTTCCACTCTCACCTTAAACCTATGTCCCCTGGTTCTTGATTCCCCTACTTTAGAGGAAAGACTATGTGCCCTCACCCTGTGTATTCCCCTCATTATTTTATACACAGACATGTAAATTATCAGTTGTGCTTTCAATTTATCAGGACGTGCTAACGTGCTGAGGAAGTGATATTGGGAGTTTAAGAGGGAACTGCAGATTCGAAGGTTACACAAAAAAGCTGGAGAAACTCAGCGGGTGCAGCAGCATCTATGGAGCGAAGGAAATAGGCAACGTTTCGGCCCGAAACGTTGCCTATTTCCTTCGCTCCATAGATGCTGCTGCACCCGCTGAGTTTCTCCAGCTTTTTTGTGTAACCAAGTGATATTGTGATCTGTGGTTAATTCAGCTACTTCTCAGCTCCTGAAGCCCGGGCTCGATCCTGACCTTGGATGCTGTTGATGCGAAGTTTGCATGTTCTCCCTGTGACCATGTGGGCTCTCTCTGCGATCTTTGGTTTTGTCCGGCATCCCATATGAAATGCAGATTAATTGGCTCCTACATTTTATTCCGAGTGTTAGCGGCTGGTGGGCGGATCACGGCAAACAAAGGTGGTCGCTCGTGTGAGAGAATGCAGGAATAATTAAAGGCAGAATGATAATGCCCAATGGACAAAATGGTTGCCTCCATGTCATGTTTTTGTCAGGTCGAGGGGAGAATTCCCCCCCGCCACAGTAACATGTGATCCCGTGCTACCTGCTCCATGGTCGGGTAGTCGGCGACACTGGTGAAGTGTGGATGGCCGTTTGCTCGCTAGAAGTCGACACATCGCACACCCTCAACTTTCTTTTCCATCACTAGCCTTTCTCCTCCTCTCTCTGAGTGAAGAAGGGTCCCGACCCAAAGCGTAGCCTACCCCATTCAATCCACACATGGGCGGCACAGTGGCGCAGCGGTAGAGCTGCTGCCTTACAGCACCAGAGACCCGGGTTCAATCCCGACTACGGGTGCTTGTCTGAACGGAGTTTGTACGTTCTCCCCCTGACCTGCGTGGGTTTTCTCCGAGATCTTCGGTTTCCTCCCACACTCCAAAGATGTACAGCTTTGTCGGTAAATTGGCTTGGTACAAATGTAAATTGTCCCTAGTGTGTGTAGGGTAGTGTTAATGTGTGGAGATCGCTGGTCAGCATGGACCCGGTGGGCCAAAGGGCCTGTTTCCACCCTGTATCTCTAAACTAAACTAAGCTAAACGAAACTTTTGACTGTTGGCTGTGGAATTACGGTCTGACGTTTAGAGATTGTTGAAAGTTCGATTCCTCAAACACAAGAGGGTGTTTTTATTTCCTTCAGTAAAACACACTTGGCCTTTTGTGAAAATACGTACTTTGGGCACGAGATCTTGCTGAAAGCTTTATTGTGTTTGATAAAGGGGACGTAATGAGGCATAATTCCCAAATAAATCACTCCTGTAACTATTAATTTATGCTCATGCACACGACAACTCGAAAATTAATTCCCCCTTCCCGAATATTTTCCTGCTGGAATGAGCCAAATGGAATCAATCTCTTGAAACTTTTCTCTTCACCTTAGAGATGCAGTGTGGAAACAGGCTCTTCGGCCAACCGAGTCTGCGCCGACCGGCATTCACCCCGTACATTAACACTATCCTACACACTCAGGACGATTTACAATTCTACAGATGGCAATTAACCTACAAACCTGTACGTCTTTGGGATGTGGGAAGAAACCGGAGCACCCAGAGAAAACCCACGCAGTCACAGGGAGAATGTACAAACTCCATACAGACAGCACTTGTCTCTGGCGCTGTAAGGCAGCAACGCTACCGTTGCACCACCGTGTCGCCCCATTGCTGCCGCCTCTTGTTCACTGGCTCCATCACTTCATTGCCTCTGATTATGAGATTGGCATTTATCGATGTTTAAAGTTGCTTCACTTGGGTGGCACAGTGGCACACTGGGTAGAACCTCTGCCTCACAGCGCCACGGACCCAGGCTCCATCCTGACCTGTGTTCATGGGCTACTTCATAGAAACATAGAAACATAGAAATTAGGTGCAGGAGTAGGCCATTTGGCCCTTCGAGCCTGCACCGCCATTCAATATGATCATGGCTGATCATCCAACTCAGTATCCCATCCCTGCCTTCTCTCCATACCCCCTGATCCCCTTAGCCACAAGGGCCACATCTAACTCCCTCTTAAATATAGCCAATGAACTGGCCTCAACTACCCTCTGCGGCAGAGAGTTCCAGAGATTCACCACTCTCTGTGTGAAAAAAGTTCTTCTCATCTCGGTTTTAAAGGATTTCCCCCTTATCCTTAAGCTGTGACCCCTTATCCTGGACTTCCCCAACATCGGGAACAATCTTCCTGCATCTAGCCTGTCCAACCCCTTAAGAATTTTGTAAGTTTCTATAAGATCCCCTCTCAATCTCCTAAATTCTAGAGTATAAACCAGTCTTTCTTCATAAGACAGTTCTGACATCCCATGAATCAGTCTGGTGAACCTTCTCTGCACTCCCTCTATGGCAATAATGTCCTTCCTCAGATTTGGAGACCAAAACTGTACACAATACTCCAGGTGTGGTCTCACCAAGACCCTGTACAACTGCAGTAGAACCTCCCTGCTCCTATACTCAAATCCTTTTGCTATGAACTTCAACCTCCTTCAAGCACTGAACTATGAAGCAAGTTGAAACTAATGGTGGTTCCCTTCTCTTGCCTTCACAAACACGGCCCATTTCACCTCATGGTCTGACGAAGGGTCCCGACCTGAAACATCACCGCTCCATGTTCTCCGGCGATGCTGCCTGACCCGCTGAGTTACTCCAGCACTTTGTGTCTATTTTAAATCAAATCATACCACACATACGTGCAGTCAAGCTACACACAGTGCAACTGGAAAAATGCCAGAGTGCAGAATCCAGTGTTACAGTGTTGCAGTTACAGAGAAAAGATCCAGTGTCCATAATGAGGTAGGTTGGAAGATCGGGACTACATCCTAGCTTATGACAGGACCATTAAGTAGTCCGATAACATTGGGGAGGAAGCTGTTCCGGGAACTAGGTGGTAAGTGGGCCAGAACTGTGGTGCATTAAGGGACCCACTCCTGTCTAAACTGCCAACCTCCCTATGAGAAGTGGTTCACACATGTGGGTGAAAGTCAAATATCTTCTATCACAGGGGAGTTATCAATAACAATCTGGCCAATAGTTATCACCCAACTAGAGTCTTAGATGCAAGGAATCAAGAGTCATTCAACACCGACACAGGCCCTTCGGCCCATCTTGCCCACACTAACCAATGTATCCCATCTACATTAGTCCCACCTGCCCACATTTGGCCCATATCCCTCCAACTGTTTTGGGAGATGAACGTGAGACAGATAGGGGATAGACGGGAGATAGATGGGAGACAGACTGGGGATAGACAGGACACACGCAATAGATGGACAGGAGGCTGGAGACACACAGGCCGCAGGAGATATATCAGTGACAGCAGATTGACAGGAGTCAGGAGACAGATGGGATACTGACTGGAGACCAAACAGAGACCGACCGGAGGCGGGAGGTAGACAGGAAACACACAGGAGATGGGACACAGACAGGAGACAGACTGAAGACAGAAGACATAAGGGAGACAGACGGGAGGCAGACGAGAGATGGGAGAAAGACAGGAGACAGGCAGGAAATGGGAAGCAGACAGCAGATGGGAGACAACTAGACGGGAGACAGACAGGAGACGGGAGACAGACGAGAGATAGGAGACAATCAAGAGACAGATGGTAGCCGGACGGGACATGGGACACACAGAAGAGACAGGAGACAGATAGGAGATGGAAAGAACACAGGCAGAGAGACAGACAGGCGGCAGACGGGGGACAGACGGGAGATGGGGGACAGACAGGAGATGGGGGACAGACTGGAGAGGGAGCTTGTGGGATTAGCCAGTGGGGGGTAGCTGAGGAGTCAGTCTGTTGTGATGAGCATCTGGTCCAAGATGCTGCTGCTGTGCTGGGCACACGGACTACACAAGGCCCCCACGGGACTACTTTCCTTACACTGCACTTTTGTAACAATTGTATTTATCTAAAAAAAATGAAAACTTCCCCAGTGTGTCAGCTGAGTGTTTTGTGATTTCTGCAGAGCAGCAAAAAACATCAACGTGTCGTCTGAGTGGCGTACCTCAGCTGCAGAGACGGCTGCGTTAGGCCTCTCTCAGCGGGGAGATCCCTGACACCGGCCTCACTGCACACACCGGGGCATCGAGGGGAAAGAGCGGAGACAAGGTGGACTTCCCCCTGTGGCCTGCATGGTCTATCAAGACCTCAGGCGGAGCATGTTGCCGCTGAGTAACGTCACACACCACCTTCCTGGCACCACAGCATCCATTTAACCACAAGAACAGCCACCACAAATTACACGTTCAACACAAGTTCAAGATTTAATCCAGATCTACTGCACACAAGCAAGTCCTCACCTCCCATCTACCTCATTGGAGACCATTGAACTGTCTTTAATCAGACTTTTTCGGACTTCAATGTTTTAGAGTGATACAGCGTGAAAACAGGCCCTTCGGCCCAACTTGCCCAACCAACATGCCCCATCTACATTAGTTCCACCTGCCTACGTTTGGCCCACATCCCTCTGGACCTGTCCTATCCATGCACCTGTCTAAATGTTTTTTTAAACATTAACTTAATTACCTCCCCCGGCTGCTAGTTACATATACCTATCAGCTTTTGTCTTCAAAAGGTTGTCTCTCAGGTTGTTATTAAATATTTCTCCCCTCACCTTAAAATCTTGTACTGAATGTTGTACACTTTATCCTGTATCTGTGCACTGTGGATCAAAGATCCTATAGCGGAACAAGATAGACCACTCCTGCTAAATGCAATGGACTGGCGTGTAGTACGCAACGGAGCGGAACGTGGGACTTTTTTTCATCCATTTCAGTAACCCGACCCGACTTTGGGTATCACTCTCGCAGTGTAATCAACGTTGGGGGCGGGGGGGGAGGACAGTTTGTGTTAATAAATTATAATTCTGAAAATGAGGAGAAGATTTTCACCAAAGAACTTTTGTTTTTACGAGTATATTTCCGTAACCGGCTCTGTCTCCGCACTTGTATCTTTGCTCTGCTATAGGATCTTTGGTGCAGAGACGGAAGCCAGTTATGGAAATGGGGCCGAAAATCATCCATGAGTCTGCCCATGACCATACTACGTATTTTCCGTGGAGTGGACTATCTTGCTCGCTATAGGATCTATGCTGTGGACAGCTTGACTGTAATTATGTGTAGTCATTTTCTTTGACGATAGCACGCAAACAAAGGCTTTTTGCTGTGCCTCGATATACATGACAATAAAACATTTAAACTAAATTAAATCCACTGCTTATCCTTGCACAATCAGTAACCATAGAGTTTGGTCTTCACAGACCAGAATGCTGTCTGGTTCAGTGAATGCTAGCTATAATGTGAGGTTGGACAAACTTGGATCGTTTTCATGTTTATCACGATCAGTCGGCACAGTGGTGCAGCGGTAGAGTTGCTGCCTTACAGCGACAGAGACACGTGTTCGATCCTGACTACAGGTGCTGTCGGTACAGAGCTTAACCTTCTCCCTGTGAACTGTGTGGGTTTTCTCTGGGTGCTCCGGTTTCATCCCACACTCCAAAAACGGGTTTGTAGGATAGTTGGCTTCGGTAAAATTGTAAATTGTCCCTAGTGTGTAGGATAGTGTTATCTATCCTGTGATAGATAACACTATCCTACACATTGGGGATAATTTACAATTGTGCGGGGATCGTTGGTCGGTGCGGGCTCGATGGGCCGAAGGGCCTGTCACCGCGCAGTATCTCCAAACTAAAACTAAACAGTCCCGATCCGAAACATCACCCAGAGGTGCTGCCTGACCCACTGAGTTACTCCAGCACTCTGTGCCTTCTTTTGGATTATTTTCTCTGGAACATTGAAGGCTGGGGGGAGACCTGATTATGAGAGACATAGATAGGGTAGACAGTCAGAACCTTTTTCCCAGAGTGGAAATGTAAAGTCCTAGAGGGCACACAAAAATGCTGGAGAAACTCAGCAGGTGCAGCAGCATCTATGCAGCGAAGGAAATAGACAGGGCATAGCTTTAAGGTGAGAGGGAGGAAAGTTTAAATGAGATGTGCGGGGCTGCTTTTTTTTACACAGAGGATGGTGGGGGCCTGGAACACACTGCCAGTGGTGGTGGTGGTGGAGGCAGGTACAATAGTGATGTTTAAGAGGCTTTTAAATAGGCACATAGACATGCTGGGGGAATGGATATGGATCACATGCAGGCAGAGGAGATTAGTTTAACTTGGCATCATGTTCGGCATGGACATTGTGGGCTGAAGGGCCTGTTCCTGTGCTGTACTGTTCTATATTCAAGGTTCATGAGCTGTCTGGTGTCACCCAGACAGTTACATGTTTTAACCCTCCATTTGAAACACGACTCCACATTATTTTAACGCTGCCAATTCTGACGAACATTGATCCCACAATCAGATCTCTCTACGAATCTAACCCTGGAGGGTTCTAAATACACTACATGGAAGGAAAAAAAATCAATTAATGATCGAAACTGAACTTGAGCAACTAAAATGATATCATTCTACCCACTCTTTCATATCCACGTTTATCCCGCCAAACATTATAATATTTCTATGATACATTAAACTGACCGCCACAAAGATGTAATAAAAATCTACGCAAGCCCTCTGCAAACTAAAGTTGTGGTGTTTGCTCACTTAAATCAGCAGTTGTATGTGTAGGAGGGAACTACAGATGCTGGTTTACACTGAAGATAGACCCAAATTGCTGGAGTAACTCTGCGGGACACGCAGCATCTCCGGATAGTAGGAATGGGTGACGTTGTGGGTCGTGACCCTTCTTCGGACTTTATTTTCTATTTTATTCACGAAGAAAGGGAAGGCAGAATAACTGCACACAGAAAAAAACACTTCATCATTTCCTTTACCTGACATTTTAAATTTCGTTGTACATGGTTCATGTTACAATGACAATAAAGAAACTATTCTATTCTATTCTTTCTTTGAAAGAAATATGATGGCTGCCTTCTTCTTCTTGCGTATAGCGTGCACAGCCTAAAGTTGTAGGACAACTTGTTCTATTTGGTCTTATTTGATTTTGCACGCCAGGTTGATTGCATTCGTCGAAACAGGACGGACCACGTGAAGGTTGCAATCTCCCACCCCAATAAGCTGGCCTGAATCCACAGATCAAGATATCTGCAGTTCCTTGCGTCCCCAGGGTGGCACTGTGGCGCAGCGGTAGAGTTGCTGCCTCACAGCGCCGGAGACCTGGGTTCGATCCCGACTACAGGTGCTGTCCGTATGTAGTTTGTGCGTTCTCCCTGTGACTGAGTGGGTTTTCTCCGGGTGCTCCGGTTTCCTCCCACATTCCAAAGACATACAGGTTTGTAGGTTGATTGGCTTCGGTAAAAATTGTAAATTGTCCCCAGTGCGCAGTGTACGGCACAGATTCAATAATATGAAGGGCCTGTTTTCACACTGTATCGCCAAAGTTTAAATCTAATCACTTCACCAAAGTACTGCTTCTTCATTTCAAAGCCTTAACTGTGATCATCAGAGGGAGATTTCAACCAACTAAACGCAACCAACAAAGTAATGGAAGAACTCAGGCAACATCTGTGGAGGGAATGGGTAGACGATGTTTTGAGTCGGGATATTTCTTCCAAAATGCCATGTCTATTTTCCACCAGAGATGCTGCCTGATCCATTCAGTCCCACCAGCATTTTGTTTTATTGCTCAAGATTCCAGCATCTGCAGTTGCTTATGTCTTCACAGTTTTCAATTACATTAGTTTAGTTTAGAGATACAGCATGGCAACAGGACCTTCTGCCTACCAACCATTGATCACCGGTTCTATGTTATCCCACTTTCTCATCCACTCCCTTCACACTAGGGGCAATTTAGAGAGCTCCAATTAATCTACAAACCCGCACTTTGGGAATGTGGGCGGAAGCCAGAGCACCCGGAGAAAACCCATGCAGTGTCACACTTGCTCTGATTCAACGCCATTCTCCATTTCTCTGGCCATTTCCGCAGCTGATCAATATCCCGCTGTATACCTGGACAGCCTTCTTCCTCACAGTCCGTGACCCCAGCAATCTTGGTGTCAGCCTCAAAATTACCAACTAATCCATCTACATTTATCTCCAAATCATTTATGGACAGCATAGACAAGGGGCATCTTGGACAGCATAGACAATTTGGGGCAAATTGCCTGTTTCATAGCAAAAAGATTTGAGTATAGGAGCAGGGAGGTTCTACTGCAGTGTGACCACACCTGGAGTATTGCGTACAGTTTTGGTCTCCAAATCTGAGGAAAGACATTCCTGCCATAGAGGGAGTACAGAGAAGGTTCACCAGACTGATTCCTGGGATGCCAGGACTTTCATATGAAGAAAGACTGGATAGACTTGTCTTGTACTCGCTAGAATTTAGAAGAATGAGGGGGGATCTTATAGAAACGTACAAAGTTCTTAAGGGGTTGGACAGGCTAGATGCCGGAAGATTGTTCCCGATGTTGGGGAAGTCCAGGACAAGGGGTCACAGTTTAAGGATAAAGGGGAAATCCTTTAGGACCGAGATGAGAAAAACATTTTTCACACAGAGAGTGGTGAATCTGTGGAATTCTCTGCCACAGGTAGTTGAGGCCAGTTCATTGGCTATATTTAAGAGGGAGTTAGATGTGGCCCTTGTGGCTAAAGGGATCAAGGGGTATGGAGAGAAGGCAAGTACAGGATACTGAGTTGGATGACCACCATGATCACATTGAATGGTGGTGCAGGCTCGAAGGGCCGAATGGCCTACTCCTGCACCTATTTTCTATGTTTCTATGTTTCTAGGCTGCGTGACTCTTTACCCTATTCCTTCTGCTTGTTCACCATGACTGTTCTTCAATTGAAAAAGCTTTTCACTGTACCTCGGTACACACGACAATAAACTAAGCTACTTGCAGGGGAATTACTGGAATCTAGCATTAACAATGTAGTAATTTGCAGTAATTTAGAGAATTTAAAAAAAACCATGATTGGGCAAAATCAACATGAGGTTCTGAAAGGGGAAATTTTGTTTGATTAGAATTGCTTGGTGCGATGCTGACACAGAGTATAGTTTCCGCCCGTCGGAAATGCTTCTTAACATAAATGAGATCATACTGTGAGCATAAGAAGGTGGCGGGGAAAGACCAGTCTACCTTTGATAATTCTAAGACATACAAACCTACAATCTCCTTCAAAACTATTTATGTTGGGACAGCATGATATTGATTGATTGATTGATGGATTCATTGAAAGGTGCAGTGTGAAAACAGGCCCTTCAGCGCACCGAGTCCATACCAACCATCGATCACCCGTTCACACTAGTTCTATGTTATCCCGCTTTCGTATCCACTCCCTACACACCAGGGGCAATTTACAGTGGGCCAAATAACCTGCAAACCCGCATGTTTAGCTTAGTTTAGGTTAGAGATGCAGCATTGAAAATAGGCCCTTCGGCCCATCGAGTCCGCGCCAAGCGATGATAGCCCTGTACACCAGTTCAATCCTACGCACTAGGGACAATTTAACCTGCAAACCCGCACGTCTTTGGCATATGAGAGGAAACCGGAGCACCCGGAGAAAACCCATGCGGTCACAGAGAGACCGTACAAACTCCACACACAGACGACACCCGAGGTCAGGTTCAAACCCGGCTCTCTGGTGCTGTGAGGGCACAGAGGAAGGGTCCCGACTCGAAACGTCACCTGGCCATTCCCTTCAATGTGTTGGGATGAGAGTGAATACATTCCTTTTACCCTTTTTGATAATAATCTGTTTGTCTTCTGTCAAGAGTAGGCTGATGAGCTGACAAGAAAACATTGCAATGTTATAGAGTGCAGGGTATGTGATTTTCACACTGCACAACATACTGTAGAGAAAGCATATAAATAACAACAACTGAATGAAAGCTGCCAATCCTTGTCTCCCCCTTGGATTGCAAGGGTGAGTGGGCAGCTTGAAATAGTTTGTGCCCATTGATGTGGCAGCTTTGATCTCATCGGAGAAGGCCAATTCACTCATTCCTTTGATATGTTCACTGGCTATTTGTTCAGCTGCACGTAACTTGCACATGAACACTGAACCTATGGAATCATTCAGATTTACACCTGCACCATAGCTAATCCAAAGTACTTCTCTTTTAAGAGTTGCAGCATGGAAACAGGCCCTTCGGCCCACCGAGACCCCGCCGTGTAGGTTAACCTATGATGAGCGTTTGTCGTCACTGGGCCTGTACTCGCTGGAGTTTAGAGGAATGTGGATTATTGAACCTCATTGAAACATACAAAATAGTGATAGGCTTGGATAGAGTGGATGTGGAGAGGATGTTTCCACTAGTGGCGGAGTATAGAACTGGAGGTCATAGCCTCAGAATTAAAGGACGTTCTTTTAGGAAGGAGATGAAGAGGAATTTATTTCGTCAGAGGGTGGTGAATCTGAAGAATTCTTTGCCACAGAAGGCTGTGGAGGCCGTCAGTGGATATTTTTAAGACAGAGATAGATAGATTCTTGATTAGTCAAGGGTTATGGGGAGAAGGCAGGAGAATGGGTTAGGAGGGAGAGACAGATCAGCCATGATTGAATGGCGGAGTAGACTTGATAGGCTGAATGGCTTAATTCTGCTCCTATCACTTATTACCTCACGAGCTTTACTCAATATTCCTGTATCTACAGTCTCTTGTGTCTAACAGAATTCCTTTATACTCACATTTATTAATTCGTTAACATTCAAACCTAAATGTATTATCCTCCAAATACATGCCCCTGATCCCAACTCATTGGCATATGAATAATATCCCACAGTATATCAGTCACAGAATCATACAGCAAAGAAACAGGACCTTTGGCCCATCTCATCCATGCCGTCCAAGATGCCCCATCTGAGCTACTCCCAATCCTACTAAACCTATCCTATCAATGTCCCCGTCCATATGTCTTTTAAATGTTGTTATAGTAGCTGCCTCAACTACCTCCTCTGGCAGCTGGTTCCATGCACCCACCACCTTCAGACCCTGCACCTTGTTTCCCTTCCAACCTTTTCCTTTTAAACACAAATTAGTTATCAGTACTATTCGCCCGGCTAGTGGTGGCACAGCGATAGAGTTACTTCCTCACAGCACCAGAGGCCAGAGTTCGAGCCTGACTACGGCTACTATCTGTACGTAGTTAGCAAGTTTTCCCTGTGACAGCGTGGGTTTTCTCCGGGTGCCCTGGTTTCCTCCCACACTCCAAAGATGCACACTTTTGTAGGTTAATTGGCTTCTGCAGATTGTAGGATACAACATGTGTATGGGTCCATCGCTGGTTGGCACGGACGTGGTGAGTGGAAGGGCCTGTTGCCACGCTGTATCTCTAAACTAAACTAAGCTCTGGGCACTGACGTAACTACGTAATTACAGAATGAATTGTTTTATCGCCAGGGTCATTCAGCAAGGTTGGCTGCTTTCCTGGATGACTATCGGGTTTTCTTGGCTCCTTTGACCGTTCTTTGGCCCAGCTGCTTCATTCTTATCTGCACACTGTGCTCTAGTCACCAGGATAAGCAGCGCAGACGCATTACTTGGGTCACATCAAGCCAAACCCTTTGACGGAATCATTCAGCGCAAGTCCTGGTGAGGGACGTAAGACAACCAGGAAATTGGGACGGACGCCTGCTGATTTGGAATTGTTTGTTAAAAATTAGATCTCACTTAAAATTGAAAAACACTTGGTTCCAGCGTACTGTTCCAGATGAGAGTCGGACTCCGGAATCCGTCATCATTGCTTCCAGGATTTAATTCAATTACTGTGATTTTGTTCATGTCTATGTGGGCACTACTGCAAAGAGAGGTATATGTAACGAGCTGCCGGAGGAGGTAATTGGGATTTAAAAAACATTTGTACAGGTACATGAATAGGATTGGTTTAGAGGGGCATGGGCCAAGCACAGGCATGTGGGACTAGTGTAGATGGAGCATGTTGGGCGGCGTGGATAAGTTGGGCCAAAGGCCTCTTGCCATGCTGCACGATTCTATGACTAAGTCATAGGAGTAGAATTAAGCCATTCAGCCCATCAAGTCTACTCCACCATTCAATCATGGCTGATCTATCTTTCCCTCTCGACTCCATTCTCCTGCCTTCTCCCCATAACCTTTGACACCGTCACTAATCAAGAACCTGTCCATCTCTGCTTTAAAATGACCCAATGACCTGACCTCTACTGCCATCTGTGGCAATGAATTCCACCATCTCCTCTCTAAAGATATGTCCTTTTATTCTGAGGCTTAACCTCACAATTTCCCATTGAACAAGGATGCCTGAAAACCTGCAAGATCTGTCAAACTGCTATTATTCGTCCTATTATAAAGTGTCACGTGTAGGATTTTCTTTGGAAATTTAAAAAGAAAATCAATTGATGCTGGTCAAAGTAAATACAATGCGGTTATTGTATTTGAGAGTCAGGAGTGTTTACAATATAGGACAGTACTGAACAGGGAGAGGCCCTTCGGCCCACAATGTCCACACTGAACCACAAGGTCCACAATGTCCTCTGCCTGCATGTGATCCATATCCCTCCATCCCTTGCATATCCATATGCCTAAACACAGCGCCTGCTTTCTGGTTGAGGTAGGATGATTCAGTTGCCTAATAACGGCTGGGAAGGAACTGTCCCAGAACCTGGAGGTGTGCGTTTTCACACGACTTTGAACTATTGAGTGGATCTAAAAGCCTCTTAAATGCCACAATATCGTACCTGTTTCCACCACCACCCCTGGAAAAGTGTTCCAGGCACTCACCGCTCTCTGTGTTAAAAAAACCCAAGCCCCACACATCTCCCTTAAACGTTGTCCCTCTCGCCTCAAAGCTGTGTCTTCTAGTCTTTGACGCTTCCACCCTGGGAGAAAGGTTGGGACTGTCTATCCTATCTATGCCTCTCATAATTTTATATACTTGTATCAGGTCTCCCTGCAACCTCCGGCGTTCCAGAGAAAAAATAATCCAAGTCTGTCCACCTGCTAATACCGCCTAATCCCAGCAGCATTGTGGCACACCTCATCTGCACCCTCTCCAAAGCCTCCAGCTCCTTCCTCTAATGTGGAAACCAATTAAATACTGCAGGTTTAATTGTGATCCATACTGACACAAATCAATAACGTTCTTACCTGCAGCAGGCCCGTTAGTGCAATACACACGGATTAATATAATAATCATAAACATGAATGAATTAGTAACAGTAACAGTAATACTAGATAACCATAACAGGGCAAAGCCTAAAGTCCGCAGTGCAAACAAAGACATGGTTCATGGAAGTTCATTGTTGCTGAGGTTGGTGTTGTGCAGTGTTCAAGAACCTGATGGTCGCAGGGAAGAAGATATTTAGGAGGCCATTTGACCAGTTGCCAGGTAACAGGTGGCTAGAAACTGTACAGACTGCTCTAAAACATAGAAACATAGAAAATAGGTGCGGGAGTAGGCCATTCGGCCCTTCGAGCCTGCACCGCCATTCAATATGATCATGGCTGATCATCCAACTCAGTATCCCATACCTGCCTTCTCTCCATACCCCCTGATCCCTTTAGCTACAAGGGTCACATCTAACTCCCTCTTAAATATAGCCAATAAACTGGCCTCAACTACCTTCTGTGGCAGAGAATTCCACAGATTCACCACTCTCTGTGTAAAAAATGATTTCTCATCTCGGTCCTAAAAGATTTCTCCCTTATCCTTAAACTGTGACCCCTACTGACAAAAGTTGCTGCCATGTTACATGAGAGCAACCTCTCATCTGATGTACAAATAAATTAAATACAATAAAAAGGAACTGTAGATGCTGGTTTATACCAAAGATAGACACAAAACACTGGAGTAACTCAGCGGGTCAGGCAGCATCTCTGGAGAACATGGAGAGGTGACGTTTCGGGTCTGAAGAAGGGTCCTGACCTGACCCCGCTGAGTTACTCCAGCACTTTGTGTCGACAGATAAATTAAGTTGTGCGAGAAAAAACAGTCTAGAAGGTGGGCAATTTTACAGAGACGGCGTCCAGAGATAGGGCCTGGCCGGCTTGTGAGACGGTAGGGCTTTCTGTTTTCTCCATCATGACAGCAATGGAGCGTCGGGGTCACCAATGTGGTGCGTAGGTCTCGAAACGAAAGTCAGGTATTTCGAGAGGCACCTTTATTTGTGTTCCTCCCGGTTGTAGGGAAGTCCACACCAGAGAAAGATGGCACCCAAACCCCTGCCTTTAAATCCCTCTGGTTAAGGGCCGCCTCCGGACTGAACCACTCCTGCGCCGAGGGGTTCGACAGTTAGGGTGGCCCGCCCCTTGGGAGCCGCCACGATGTAGATTATTTTCCAAATTCTTTTAAGCAAAATGGGAATTTTACCGCTATACATTTGTATTTTGTCTATTGCCAATCTAAAGTTCTCCCTAGGAGCCTCCAGGTGCTATGGTTTCCGCCCACATCCCAAATTGTAGGTTAATTGGCCCTCCGTAAATTGCCCCTGGTGTGTAGGGAGTGGATGAGGAAGTGGGATAACATAGAACTAGTGTCAATGGGTAATCGATCGGCAGTTTGGACCTGGTGGGCCGAAGGGCCTGTTTCCATGCTGTTTCTCTAAATTAAACCTCTCAAGCAGTAGAAATAAGGAACTGCAGATGCTTTACAAAAAAGACACAAAGTGCAGGATTAACTCAGTAGGTCGGGCAACATCTCTGGAGGACATGGATAGGTGACGTTTTGGGTCGGGACCCATTCTTCAGACCCAACATGGATGGGTGACATTGTGGGTCTGCAGAAGGGTCCCCTATCTCCATGTTCTCCCACTGTTACCCCAGCATCTATCTTACAACTCTAAAGCACCCAGATAGATCGGATGTTCTGATATGAAACAAGCACAATCACAAATAGGAAAAACCAAAATTGGCAGAAATAAGAATCCAATCCTCGTGCCACAGCAGCATGGGATATAATGTGTACCATGAACACAGAGAGGTCCTTTACAATGGAGATGAGGAGGAGGTATCTATTTAGTCAGATGGTGGTGAATCTGTGGAATTCATTGCCACAGATGGTTGAGGAGGCCAAGTCATTGAGTGTTTTTCAAGAGCCAAGAGATTGATAGATTCCAGATTAGAACGGGTGTTGGTGGTGTCGGCAGAAGGCAGGAGAATGTGGCTTGAGAGGGAAAGATAGATCAACCACAATTGAATGGCGGAGAAGACTCGTTGGGGCCGAATGGCCTAATTCTGTTCCTATGTCTTATGGTCTTATGATTTAGTTCAGTTTAGTTTAGTTTAGGGACACAGCAGGGAAGCAGGCCCTTCAGCCCACCGAGTCCATGCCGAACCATGCACTCGTATTATCCTACACACAAAAACAAGTTTCAAAAAAGAGGACATGACTTCAGAATTAAGGGACAGAAGTTTAGGGGTAATATGAGGGGGAACTTCTTTACGCAGAGAGTGGTGGCGGTGTGGAATGAGCTCCCAGTGGAAGTTGTGGTATCATTTAAAAATAAATTTAAATGGTATCATTTAAAAATAAATTGGATAGGCATATGGATGAGAAGGGAATGGAGGGTTATGGTACGAGTGCAGGCAGGTGGGACTAAGGGGAAAAAAATTTGTTCGGCATGGACTTGTAGGGCCGAGATGGCCTGTTTCCGTGCTGTAATTGTTATATGGTTATATGGTTATAGAAGACAAGTAACCTGCAAACCAGCACGTCTTGGAGTGTGGGAGGAAACCGGAGCACCCGTTGGAAACCACGGTTGTCAGGGAGAACGTACAAACTCCGCGCGGACAGGATCGATCGTGGGCCTCTGGTGCTGTCAGGCAGCAACTCTACCGCTGCGCCACCGTGCCGCCCCAGATCTTATGGTCTTATGAGAGCTGCAACCACTTGCCAAGGTTTCCTTGGCAACGCTTCACAAGCCTGCGACCTTCGCCAAGAAACACAAGGGAGGGTGGAAGGTCAGCACCTTCCAAATCCATCCAAGTTGTATGTACGTCATCGTGACTTCGATGCATATTAATGTCACAGTAGCTAACTACTAACTACCATCATCCCTGCAAAAGGGCATTTTTATTGGAATGACTGTATGCAAATCAAATTCCTTGTACGTTGCCTAATTAAGTATGATTATGACTTTGATGATTATGATTAGGTATGGATTTGGAGTACAATGTTTAGCTTTGTTCACTTAGCTTTGGCTCGATTGTAATCATATATAGTATAAATAATCATATATGTCATCTGAAATGTCATCTATCCATGTTCTCCAGAGGTGCTGCCTGGCCCGCTGAGTTACTCCAGCGTTTTGTGTCAAGCTTTGGTATAAACCAGCATCAACATGTCCTTTTTATTATATTTAATTTATTTGCATCTGCATACTGTGGATGGCTCGAATGTAATCATCAATAGTCTTTCCACTGACTGGATAGAATGCAACAAAAAAGCTTTTCACTGTACCCGACAATAAACTTGACAAAATACGACTCTACTTCCTGAGAAGATTACGGGTATATCAAGGAGGACTCTCTCTAACTTCTACAGGTGCACAGTAGAGAGCATGCTGACCGGTTGCATCGTGGCTTGGTTCGGCAACTTCAGAGCCCAGGAGCGGAAAAGACTACAGAAAGCAGAAAACACTGCCCAGTCCATCATCGGCTTTGACCTCCATACCATCGAGGGGATCTATCACAGTCGCTGCCTCAAAAAGGCTGGCAGTATCATCAAGGACCTACACCATCCTGGCCACACACTCATCTCCCCGCTACCTTCAGGTAGAAGGTACAGGAGCCTGAAGGCTGCAACGTCCAGGTTCAGGAATAGCTACTTCCTCACAGCCATCAGGCTATTAAATTCAACTGAAACAAAACTCTGAACATTAATAGACCATTATCTGTTTATTTGCACTTTATCTGCTTATTTATTAATGTGTGTATATATTTATATAATGATATATGGACTCACTGATATGTTCTGTATTCTTGCCTACCATATTCTGTTGTGCTGAAGCAAAGCAAGAATTTCATTGTCCTATCTGGGACACATGACAATAAACTCTCTTGGCTCTTGACTTGACTTGACATGACAATAAAAACTAAACTACACTGAACCAATACAATACAATACAATACAATACAATTAATTTGTCGTTTGTACCCCGTTGAGGTTCAAACGAAATGTCGTTTCTGCAGTCATACACACAAAACAAAAAAGACCCAAGACACAACACAATTTACACAAACATCCTTCACAGCGCATCTTCTCCTCGCTGTGAAGGAAGGCAAAAAAAAACATATCTCTCCCCTGCACTCCCCTCTCCCCCCCCCATGTCAGAGTCAAAGACAGAGTCAAAGCCCCCAGCGGGCGATGTTAAATGTCCCGCAGCCATTAAAGCCACGCCGGGTGATGCAAGGCCAAGCACTGGGTCTTGGTGTTAGAGCCCCCGGCGGGCTCTTGGTGTTGGAGCCCCCGGCGGGCGCTCACAAAGTCCCGCGGCAATTCCAAGCCGCGCGGAGCAGGGATGTAAGGCCCCGCTCCAGGTAATCTTCAACCCCGCAACTCAGGCGGGAGAAGTCGCCGTTGCGGAAGCCCCGAAAAGCGGTCTCCAACCAGGGACCCGCGGGCTCACGGTATTTCAGTCCACAGACCTGCGGTAGGAGCTTCCGAAACTCCGGGGGTCGGGCCACAGCAGCGCTCCACCACAGCTCCATCCGCTCCGGACTCGGCCAGCTCCGTGAAGGTGAGTCGTCCGCAGCTCCGCGACTGGAGCCCCAGGTCGTTCCTGCTGGAGGCCGCTCCACGTAGCAGCCCCAACGACAACGGAGACCCGACAAAGAAAAGGTCGGGTCTCCCGTGCAGGGGAAAGAATTTAGAGTTTCCCCCACCCCCCGCCCCCCACACACATACCCCGACAAAAAATAATTAAAAACTACATTTAAACGAAACAGAAAATAATAAAAAAAACAGACGGACTGCAGAGGCCGCTGCTGACGAGAGTCGCGCCACCCACCGAACCAAGGTGGAAAGAGTGCAGGGAAAGGTTCACGAGGATGTGGCCAGGACATGAAGGCCTGGGCTACAGGGAGTGGTTGGGCAGGTTAGGACTTTATTCCTTGGGGCGCAGGAAGCTGAGGGGTGATTTTAAAGAGGGGTATAAAATCACAAGGGGTATAGATAGGGTGAATGCACAAGTCCTCTACAAAGAGTAGGAGAATCAAGAACCATAGGTTTAAGGTGAGAGGGAAAAGACTTAATAGGAACCTGAGGGGTAACTTTTTTTCACACAGAGGGTGGTGGGTAAATGGAACGAGCTGCCAGAGGAGATAGCTGAGGCAGGCAACCAAATGCCCCCATCTTAGCTAGTCCCTTTTTCCCACATTTGGCCCATATCCCTCTAATCCTTTCCTTCCTTGTACCTCTTCAAGTGTTCTCCATATACAGTAAACATAAACATAGAAACATAGAAATTAGGTGCAGGAGTAGGCCATTCGGCCCTTCGAGCCTGCACCCCCATTCAATATGATCATGGTTGATCATCCAACTCAGTATCCCATCCCTGCCTTCTCTCCATACCCCCTGATCCCTTTAGCCACAAGGGCCACATCTAACTCCCTCTTAAATATAGCCAATGAACTGGCCTCACCTACCTTTTGTGGCAGAGAATTCCACAGATTCACCACACTCCGTGACTCATCTCGATCCTAGAAGACTTCCCTCTTATCCTTAAACTGCGACCCCTTGTTCTGGACTTCCCCAACATCGGGAACAATCTTCCTGCATCTAGCCTGTCCAACCCCTTAAGAATTTTGTAAGTTTCTATAAGATCCCCCCTCAATCTTCTAAATTCTAGCGTGTACTAGCCGAGTCTATCCAGTCTTTCTTCATATGAGTAACTTATAACCCAGTATCAAACTTTTGCCCCAGGATGGAAATGATCAAATACCAGAGGGAATAGCTTGAAGGTGACATGGGGCAATGTTTAAAGGAGATTTGCAGGGCAAATCTTTCACACAGAAGGTGGTGGGTGCCTGGAATGCACTGCCAGGGGTGGTGGTGGAGACAGATATGATATAGTGGTGTTTAAGAGGCTGTTAGTTAGGCACGTGGAAATGCAGGGAATGGAGGGATATGGATCATGTGCAGGCAGGTAAGAGTTGGTCATGGCATCATGTACAGCACAGACATTGTGGGCCGAATGGCCAGTTCCAGCGCTGCACTGTTCTACGTTCTATGTTCCCCGAACTTCAGTTGCCAAGTTAAGCTCAGTTTCACACCCTTGTTCCCCAGTGGACGCCAGGTAGCACAATAAATCACACTGCCCTTTGTATTCAGTCCATCACCTGTTTTAAGCTATAAATCCTGTACAGATCATTGGCCACTCTAAGTCAGCTCCACAGGTACGTTGTATTGTTGCCTCCGCTCAAGTCCTTTGATTTCACGTCAGATCTAAGCGGATTGTATGAAATGTCGTCACTGACACTATCCACTAATCTGAACTCCAGACCACTCAATAAAATCTGCAAAATGATTTCCAAAACCATCGAGCCTCCAGAGAGCTGGTATCGGAGAAGGCATCTTGACCGTAAAATATTCACATTTTATCACCATTCTCCAGCAAGTTTAGAAGATCTTTTCCAACAAATGAAGGATAAAGGGCAAAAGGAATTTTAGTGCTCATTCCAACGTGGCATCAAGTTCAGCATGGACACTGTGGGCCTAAGAGCCTATTCCTGTGTTCTATAAAAAGGAATTCAAACTGTATTTTAGTCTGAAGACCAGTAGAGTTATTATCTGTATTTTCAGAGCTGCATACACATTTCATGAATGATCTGGATTCCAATTGACTTTAGTTTAGTTTAGTGGAAACAGACCCTTCAGCCCACCGAGTCCACGCCGACCATCGATCACCCGTTCACACTAGTTCAATGTTACCCCACTCTCTCAGCCGCTCCCTCAGCACTGGGGGCAATTTATAAGCCAATTGAACTACAAACCCGCACGTCTTTGTTTAGAGATACAGCGTGAAAACAGGCCCTTCGGCCCACCGAGCCCCTGCCGACCAGCAATCCCCACGTGCACTCCCACTATCCTACACACTCAGGACAATGTACGATTTATCTAGAAGCAAATTAACCTACAAACCTGTACGTCTTTGGAGTGTGAGAGGAAACCGGAGCACCCGGAGGAAACCCACGCGGTCCCAGGGGGAAGGTGCAGACTCTACACGCAGACAGCACCGGAGGTCAGGATCAAACCCAGGTCCCTGGTGCTGTGAGACTGTAACTCCACCAGCGGCACCACTATGCTGCCCTACTTGTATTCAACCCTATTCTAATTATTAGAATATGATCATATTCCCCCTGTGACCCCTTCTTGCTCTCAATTCCAGTATCTGCAGGTCCTCATCTCAACATCAGAAGCAACACATTTAAAAAATATAATTAGTTAAAATGGAATCAGGAAGAGTATAGAACATTTAAGTGCTCCAAATCAAAATGAAATCTAAAACCTAGGATCGTGTTGGCAATTCTTTAAACTGGTGCGTCTACAGATGCACGATAGAAAGCATACTGTTAGGTTGCGTCACAGCTTGGAATATCTCTAGCCCAAGACCGCTAGAAATTGCAGAGAGCTGTAGATGTAGCCCAGTCCAACACACAGTCCAGACTCCCCACCATTCACACCATCTACACTTCATGCTGCCTCGGAAAAGCAGCCAACATAATCAAAGACTGAAGCTAGACACCAAAAGCTGGAGTAACTCAGCGGGACAGGCAGCATCTCTGGGGAGAAGGAATAGGCGACGTTTCGGGTCGAGACCCTTCTTCTGACTGGTTAGGGATAAGGGAAATTAGAGATATAGATTAGACTATGATATGCAAAAAAGTAATGAGGATAAAGGAAACTGGCCATTGTTGGATGTTTGTTGGGTGAAAATGAGAAGCTAGTGCAACTTGGGTGGGGGAGGGATAGAGAGAGAGGGAATGCCGGGGCTACCTGTAGTGAGAGAAATCAATATTCACATCACTGGGCTGTAAGCTGCGCAAGCAAAATATGAGATGCTGTTCCTCCAATTTGCATTTAGCCTCACTCTGACAATGGAGGAGACCCAGGACAGAAAGGTCTGGGTGGGAATGGGAAGGAGAATTAAAGTGTCCAGCAAATGGGAGATCAGGTTGGTTCAGGCGGGCTGAGCGAAGGTGTTCCGCGAAACCATCGCCCAGTCTGTGTTTGGTCTCGCCGATGTATAAGGGTCCACATCTTGAACAGCGGATACAGTCAATGAGGTTGGAGGAGGTGCAAGTGAACCTCTGCCTAACCTGAAAGGACTGTCGGGGTCCCTGGACAGAGTCGAGGGAGGAGGTATAGGGACAGGTGTTGCATCTTCTGCGGTTGCAGGAGAAGGTACCTGGGGAGGGGGTGGTTTGGGTGGGAAGGGATGAGTTAACCAGGGAGTTGCGGAGGGAATGGTCTCTGTGGAAGGTGGAAAGGGGTGGAGATGTGAAAATGTGGCTCGTGGTGGGATCCCATTGGAATTGGCGGAAACTTTGGAGGATGATGTGTTGTATGCAATGGCTGATGGGGTGGAAGGTAAGGACTAAGGGGACTCTGTCTTTGTTGCGACGAGGGCGAGGGGGAGCAAGGGCAGAGCTGTGGGGTACTGAGGAGACGCGAGTGAGGGGCTCATCTATGATGGGAAAGGGGATCCCCCCGTTCACTAAAGAATGAGGACATCTTGGATGTTCTAGTGCAGAACACCTCATCTTGGGTGCAGATATGGTGTAGACGGAGGAATCGGGAGTAGGAGATAGAGTCTTTGCAGGAAGCAGGGTGGGAAGAAGTGTAGTCAAGATAGTTGTGGGAGTCAGTGGGTTTGTAATAGATGTCAGTCAATAGTCCATTTCTTGTGATGGAGACTGCGAGGTCAAGAAAGGGGTGGAAGGTGTTGGAGATGGTCCAAGTAAATTTGAGTGCAGGATGAAAAGTGGTGGTGAAGTTGATGAAGTCCCTCAGGTGGAGTGTGGTCGGGTTATAATCAAAGACTGTCTGATTTGCCTCTACTCCATTGCGGACATTGGACTTTGTCTATGGAACTGGCACGCTACAATGCTGAGAACCATTTTCCGCACTCTGGCAGATACTGTGGCAGCATTTAAAAGACATTTGGGAAAGTACGTGGATAGGAAAGAATTAGAGGGATATGGACCAAATGTGAGCAGGTGGGGCTAGTGTAGGTGGGACATGTTGGTGGGTGTGGGTAAGTTGGGCCAAAGGACCTGTTTCCGTGCTGTATGACTCTAAGCTGCTGTGATCAAAGACTTTGTGAAGTTGGCGCTCTTATGTAACATTCCGAATTAGCACTGGACTGATAACAACATCACGGTCTCCGTAGTTTCAACATACAATAATTAATAATCCACCACCTGCTAACGGCACTTTTTAAATAGTGATATATTGTGTGGCACGTCATTACCAACAAATATGTTTCAGCACGTGAATGGGACGAGTATCTGAATTATAAGTAGTAGCCAAAAAGCATTGAAAACAGACACAAAATGCTGGAGTAACTCAGCGGGTCAGACAGCATCTCTGGAGAAAAGGAATAGGTGACATAGACTTAGAGTCAGGGGAAAGAGAAATGAGAGGTAAAATTATTCCTTGCAGTCTGTCTCTGCCTTCATGATTTACACGGCATGGCCACATTTTGCTCAATTCATTCTAAGCCAAATTTTAGTCATTTAATTCCTCAGCAGGAGCTCCAAGTAAATGATTTTCATTAAAAAAACATTTGCTGACGCAGATAAAAAACGGCTACAATATAGCAGAACAAAACAGATAATTGGATTTTGCATTTTTTAAATCGGTGATTAAAAGCCGTGAGGAAACAGTGTCAGTAAAAACCTTATCCCTCTCCAAAAAAATTAGGACTCCAAGTTAATAAGTACTGAATATTCCGACAATGTTTCTATGAAAATCTCCTTTAGAGCAGAATTTCCCCGCAACTTCTGCAGTGGTACACTATCTACAATCTAAAATGCCGGCACGACAAACTCCATTTTAAATTTCAAGAATTTCTTGTAAAGGTGGATTCAAAATGGATGATGACAAATGGGAGGAAGCTCTCCCCAATGTGACATACAAGCCCAATTCAAGAGAATGGAGCACCAAACAAACTCTGCATTGAATAAAGATTGAATTACCAGACCTCTGTTGGAGGGGAGATAGCTAAGAGGGTTCCTTTCTCCACACCCTAACATCGCAAATGACTGACGTGTCCAAGCCGGGCAATATGGCCGATGGTCTTTTCACCTTCAACGGTCTCTGTCCGACGATCGGTTCCAAAGATCCAAACGGCTCAGTGTCGTCCGCATCCCAGTAGCCAACCTTCTTCCCATGAAGCGCAGCCTCGAGTCTTGGTGGTCGATGCTCCTTTAAAATGGAAGATCCAAGTAGGCGCTCTCTGTTAGACCTGCCGTGACACACCTCCACTGAATGTCAGTGCGGGTCAAGAAGTGAGGGGATAATCGCTGCTCTGTCTGAAGGGGTCTGGAACCCTGCATCACCCGAGTCCCACTGAGCCTAGACTGAGCCCTTGCTGGACATAGGACCTTGAGCAACGGCATGCCAGAGTGAGCTGAGTGTTAATTGCATGGTTTATTAATTAGAATCAATTGTGCTTTCTTTCATTCCGTCTCCCCTCCCATTGCGCCATTCCAGCTCCCTGGTCCCTCGCATTGCGTTGATGAAGATCCAGTTTCTGATAAAGCTGGCTGGCATTTTCTATGGGCTTGGGGGGTGGGGAGGTAAAACAATAGCCAAACTCATGCGCAATCGTTGCTGCACAGGTTAGCTATGAGCGGCTCAGTGCTAAATACGCAGGTCTTTGACATCAGCAAGAGGTAGGTGTGTGCTAAATGAAGCAGTTCTAAACGCTTGAAACAATGGGATGGATTAACTGGCCAGGAATGCCAACCATCATGGGATTTCACAAGTCGGGCCAACTGCAACGAAAGCATTTGACCGAGTGGGTCAAATGACCAACTAATCACGTTGGGGAAGGTTGACTGGGCGACTTCAACAGAGCGTTGCTGGAGAAAGCCATTGACGTTTTCATTCTGCAGGCTGACGGGACTGTGAGCGTAGGTCTTGCTCCTCTGCAAAGTCTCCCTTCGGTTACGTAAGAGTGTCAGGGCCAGCGTCAGTCAGCGGTTCCTGGTTTCACGACCCAAACTCACAGCAGGGCCCTCCGACACTCTCTCCCCGCCGCTCAGGATCACAATCTCCCTCCCCCGAGCTTGACCTCCAGACCCTGGGGAACGTTATTCCCTTTACCCTGTATCTGTACACTGTGGACGGCTCGATTGTAATCACGTATGGTCTTTAGACTTTATAGATACTGTGCGGAAACAGGCACTTGGGCCCACCGAGTCCACCACAACCAGCGATCACTACAAATACACTCACTTTATCCAACACACTAGGGACAATGTAATATTTAACAAAGCCAAAAAAACTACAAACCTTGGAATGTGGGAGGAAATCGGAGCGTCCAGGGAAATCCCACGCTGTCACTGGGAGAAGGTACAAACTCCGTGCAGACTGCACCTATAGTCAGGATCGAACCTGGGTCTCTGGCACTGAAAAGCAGCAACTCTACCGCTGCGCCATTGAGCCACCCCTAAGTATAGTCTTTCCGCCAACAGGTTACCACACATAAAAAGCTTTCCACTGCACTTCAGTGCACGATAATGTAAACTAAACTGAATTAAATGAACTAATGTAAACTAAATTAAAAAGACTCTGAGTCAGACTGTGATATTAACCCTATCTATTAATGACATTCTAATTTAATAGAAACCTGAAGGGCAATTTTGCACACAGAGGGTGGTGGGTATATGGAACAAGTTTCCAGAGGAGGTGGTTGAGGCAGGTACAATAAATAACATTTAACAGATATTTGGACATGCACATGGATAGGAAAGGGAAAAAAAAGACACAGAGGGCTGGAGTAATTCAGCGGGTCAGGCAACATCTGTGGAGAACATCGATTGGTGATGTTTTGGGTCAGGACCTTTCTTCTCAAGTCTTCCATCCCCCTCACCCTCCATCAATTTGCAACCCTTCAATCCAATATTTACTGTTTTTTTCATCTATGGCCTTTGTCCAACCATCTGCCTATCAAACCCTGCCTGAGATGAGTGTGAAGAAGGTTTTGACCTGAAATGTTGCCTACCCATGTTCTCCAGAGATGCCATGTGATCTGCTGAGTTACTCCAGCACTTTGTGTGTGTTTTTTTTTGTAAACCAGTCTCTGCAGTTCCTTGTTTCTAAAGTTTAGAGGGATATGGGCCAAACACGAGCAAATGGGAGTAGCTTAGATGAGGCAGTTAGGTCAGCATGGACAAATTGGGCTGTAGAACGTGCTTGTGTCTGTACGACTCTATGACTCTAAAAGATGGAAACGCTGGATCATTTTAAAGTCAAATGGAACTAAAATGGAGGTATTGCCGGCTAACCTATTCCTTCCCATTGTCCACTTGCAATAAATCAAATAAAGACTGGATAGATTGGATGTGGAGAGGATATTTCCACTAATGGGAGAGTCTAGGACCAGAGGGCACAGAATCAGAATAAAATATCATACATTTAGAAAGAAGATGAGGAGGAATTTCTTTAGCCAGAAGGTGGTGAATCTGTGGAATTCATTGCCAAAGACGGCTGTGGAGGCCAACTCCTCGGATATTTTTAAAGCAGAGTTGGACAGTCTCCAGATTGGTACGGGTGTCAAAGGTTATGGGGAGAAGGCAGGAGAATGGGGTTGAGATGGAAAAAATAGATCAGCCATGATTGAATGGCGGAGTAGACTCAATGGGCCAAATGTCCTGATTCTGCTCCTGTGACTTGGGAATATATGAACTTATGACTCCATCTTTGAAAGTTGACAAAAGGTATTCCTGTCACCACCACCATCAAATCCAATATGGTGGCCCATAGTCTTCTAGCCCGAGCTTTAGAAAGCTTGACTGGTCCTGTAGCAACAGGAAAATATTCATTGGACAGCTGAGATTCCATGCCACAGGGCCTCCAATGTAATAATACAAATCATTTACATCTATTTCCTTTTTAGTTCATACTGTATTCTGGCCACAGAAACTCAGCTAAAGAAGGAGACGGCTATGTGTGGTTTCACAAGCAAGGAATTGTCCTTATTGGAAATTAATGTACTCATTTAGTGTAATTAGGCAAATATTCTGGCAATTTTCTATTAAACCACAATGGCTTCTTGGTACTCAGCTTATATTGAAAATTGGTTTGGGGGTTTAAATAGTACATGTACATAGATATTATTTTGACTATTAAAAAATTACAGCATTTATAAGCAATTTACTAAATAATTGCTGCACTCATTGGTTTCACATGCAAAAAGGATTCTTTTCTTGGTTGCTCTGATGATAGTGTTGGCTTCTCAAGTTAAGGCTTTGTACAAATCACTTGATCAGCCCCAGATGATCATGGCATGTGGGTCTCTGCCAGAATACATGGATGGAATCGCTCATAGCTCCAGAATGCTTTGTCTTACGAGAGGGTTTAGTTTTTTTTAGTTGGGTTGAGTTTGGTTCAGTTTAGTCTAGAGATACAGCGTGGATGCAAGCCTTGTGCTGTAACCAATTAACCTACTAAACTCTATTGCTGTAAGGCAGCAACTCTACCAATGTGCCGCCATGCCGCCCTACACACAAAGACATGGGCATGGGCAAATTGGGCTGATGGCCGTGTTTTCGTGCTGCATGGGCTTCTGTAAACCGCTCCTCAGTGTGTGGCGAGTGGATGGGAAAGTGGGATAACATAGAACTAGTGTGAACGGTAGACACAGAATGTTGGAGTAACTCAGCGGGACAGGCAGCATCTCTGGAGAGAAGGAATGGGTGATGTTTCGGGTCGAGACCCTTCTTCAGACTTATACTCGATGATTGATGGTCAGCGCGGAATCGGTGGGCTGAAGGGGTCGTTCCCGCACTGTATCTCTAAACTAAACTAACCCAAAACAAAATTCCAAAGAAAAGAATACTTCTATCTCACAAGTTTTGCAATAATAATGCCGCTCTTTTAGATATCGGTATCTCCAAAGGAATATTTTGGGCCTTGTTGTGGTGCAGTGGTAGAGTTGCTGCCTCACAGCGCCAGAGACCCGGGTTCGATCCTAGCTACAGGTGCTGTCTGTGTGGAGTTTGCATGTTCACCCAAGGACCAGTGTGGGTTTTCTCTGGGTGTTCCAGTTTCCTGTCACATTCCAGGTTTGTAGGCTAATTGACTTGGTAAATTTGTAAATTCTCCCTCGTGGATGTAGGATAGTGGTAGTGTGCGGGGATCGCTGGTTGGCGTGGACTCAGTGGGCTGAAGGGGCTGTTCCCACACTGTATCTCTAAACGAAATTCATCAAGAACTCTTCTACAAGAATATCATTCAACTTAAAGGGGTGGGAGAATGCAACCTTCACATGGTCCACCCTGTTTCGATGAATGCAATCAACCTGGCGTGCATCAAACAGAACAAGTTGTCTTACAACTTTAAGCTGTGCACGCCATACGCAAGAAGAAGATTCAACTTGAACCTGAGAATATTCCTAATGTTCTTGTACTGCTCATGAACAAAACCCACAAATTGTCACTCGCGTAACCACCAAGTTGTTGGTATAACTGGCACGTTAAATAACATTAAACGGCTTGTCCTCTGACTCAGTGTAATTAATGGCATCGAAGGTAGTTATTAAACAGCTTGATGTCCTTTTCTCATCTGGTAGGTTACTGTGCAAGCAACTATTGTCAGGAACACTGAGCAGTGCCGTGAGCTTCTGTGTCGGGAAATCAGTTCCCGTCAAACAACAGAACCTGCCACTTTGAGGGAACAAGGAACTGCAGATGTTGGTTTACAAAAAAAGAAGACACAGAGTGATGGAGTAACTCAAACGGTCAGGGAGCATTTCTTGAGAACATGGATAGGTGATGATTCGGGTCGGGACTCTTCTTCAGACACAAGTAGATAGAGTGGTACAGAAAGTGCGAGGTATTGTAGATGCAAGAGACTGCAGATGCTGTAATCTTCAGTAAAACACAAAGTGCTGGAATAGGACAACTTGCAGAAATGAAGAACTGCGGATGCTGGTTTATACCAAAGATAGATACACAAAGTGCTGGAGTTACTCAGAGGGTCAGGCAGCATCACTGGGGGACATGGATAAGTGACGATTCGGGTCGGGACCCTTCTTTAGATTGATTGTAAGGAGGGAGGGGGACGAAAGTTGGAGATGGGGGCAGGACAGAGCGTGGCAGGTAATAGATGGATACAGGTGAGTTTTGATAGGAAGATGGAAGTTACACAAAAATGCTGGAGATACTCAGCGGGTGCAGCAGCGTCTATGGAGCGAAGGAAATAGGCAACATTTCGGGCCGAAACCCTTCTTCGAGCGATAGGAAGATGTTTGGACAAAGGTCAAAGATGGAAAAACAGAAGTTGTGAGACAAAAGGATTGAGGAGTTGCGATTTGTGAAGCCAGAGGACGGAATAGTGTCCAGACCCGAAGCGTCACTTATCCATGTCCCCCAGTGATGCTGCCTGACCTGCTGAGTAACTCCAGCACTTTGTGTATAAACCAGCATCAGCAGTTCTTCATTTCTGCAAGTTGTCCTATTCCAGCACTTTGTGTTTTACTGAAGACTATCTAGCATTTTGTGCCTTTTGTTTTGTAAACCAGCATCTGCAGTTCCGTGTGTCTATATTTACCAGAGTTTGGTTGGGCCGTATTTGGAGTATCGTGTAGTGTTCTAGTCTACCCAATGCAGGAAAGATGTGGAGGCTTTGGAAAGGTTGCAGAAGGGTTATCAGAATGCTGCCTCTATTAGTGGGTATTAGCTATAAGGAGAGGTTTGACAAACTTGGATTGTTTTATCTGGAGCGTCAGGAGAGACCTGATAGAAGTATACAAAATTATGAGAGGCATAGACAGGGTAGACAGTCAAAACGTTTTCCCCAGGATAGAAATGTCAGCAGAACTTAACTTTAAAGGTGAGCCGAACAAAGTTTAAAGGGTAGACATTCACCCTGGATGGAAAAATCAAATCCTAAGGTGAGAGGGGCAAACTTCAAAGGAGACTAGACCAAGTGGGACCCATTGGGTCCCTGTCACACGGGAGGCCTGGTCCCCCAATGCAACCCGTTCACCCAATGCAATATTCCACCACTCACCCATGGCCCCCACGGGAGGCCTATTCCACCACTCACCCGTTCACCACACCCGTTTCACCAACACAACCCGTTCCCCCAATGCAATATTCCACCACTCACCCATAGCTGTGCAGGGGCGGCTCATTTCCCCTTATTCATCTCCCTCATTTTAAACTTTAAATATAAATGCTGCCAGGAAAACAAATCGGATTTTAATTGCTGTCAGGACTCAGTGTCCTGTGATTACAACATTGTTGCGGGCAGGGTCAGCAATTGGATTTGGATTGTTCATAGAGAAGTTAAGTGAAAAGTAACATTTTTAAAGTTTTAACACACCACAGGACAATGGTGAGTAAGGTGGTGCAAAAATAGTAGCGTTATCGTGTAACGTTTTGGCGTAGTTCAGGCCATATAAAGCAAGCAAACAAACACGCAAACTCACTCACTCACGGACAAGATGACAGTTTTAGAGATAGATAGATAGATAGATAGATAGATAGATAGATAGATAGATAGATAGATAGACAGACAGACAGACAGACAGACACAGACAGACAGACAGACAGACAGACAGACAGAGAATCGGGTCTGAAGCGTTGCCTATTTCCTTCGCTCCATAGATGCTGCTGCACCCGCTGAGTTCCTCCAGCATTTTTGTGATAGATAGACAGACAGACAGACAGACAGACAGACAGACAGACAGACAGACAGACAGACAGACAGACAGACAGACAGACAGATAGATAGATAGATAGATAGATAGATAGATAGATAGATAGATAGAGCAAGTGGTCACTGGAACTCATTGCCAGGGGTGTTGGTGAAGCTTTGAGACAGGCACATGGGTATGCAGGGAATGGAGGGATATGGATCACATGCAGGCAGAGGAGATCTGTTTAACTTGGCATCCTGTTCAGCACAGACAGTGTGGGCTGAAGGGCTCGTTCATGCGCTGCACTCTTCTACGCTCTATGTACTGTTGACAGACTCATGATTTCTTAATTATGGTCCTTGGCCCTATGAGAGAAAGATAAGACAGGGCAACCTGCAATCTAGTCATCACAGCGGAGTGTGCGGAGGTGGTGGTGATAACATTGAATGTAGGTTGCAGGCATTAAACGATTCAAGGTTATATGAATGCATAATCACAGTGTAGGCTGGTGTGCTGTCACAAAGCAGAAACATTCATTTAGAATTAAGAAAGCTCTGTAAACTGCTTATTGAGATTTAACCATTACATTTGAACCCTAGTATGAGGGCGTGCGTGGGATTGGGGTGGAATAGTTTGATGCACATACAGTCAGTGAGTGAATTACAATAACATTGTCAAAGACTCTAAAGCCTGCATAACAACTAGAAACCCAGCTCTCTGCCCCACTCCCTCCCTTAAAGACCACTAACAACGTGTAGGGTGATGAACTCAAAAGGTCTTTGGAATGTGGGAAGAAATCAGAGCACTTGGGGAAAACCCATGTGGTCACAGGGAGAATGTGCAAATTCCACACACGGACAGCACCCTCGGTCAGGATTGAACCCGGGTCTCTTGTGCTGTGAAGCAGCAACTCCACCGTTGCACCACTGTGCTTCATCTGGCCGCCTGTTCCATACATCCACCACCTTCTGAGTTAAAAGGTTGTCCTTTTAATAGGTTCCTATTAAATCTTTCCCCTCTCGCCTCAAACCTGTGTCCTCTGGTTCTTGATTCCTCTACACTGGGTAAACTGTAGTCTGGAGGCCAATACTGTGTCCACCTCCCCTGCCGTCCTCATGAATTGGAGATCAGCGTATCCTCTCCAAGTGCTTCAAGTGCAAGAGTTTGATTTTTCTTTGGAAATAGCCCATGGAATGTTCAGTCAAGATCACATCAAACCAGCGCTATTTATCGTCAACAGACAAGTAGCAAAAAAATATACTGGAAATCTAAAAAACGAATAGAATTACTGGAAATACTGCGTCGGTTATGAGGCCACGGTAATCAACTTCACTTTATCATAATAAATGGTATGAGAGAATAAATTGTATTTCTGTCTCACCGAACATAATGATTGATTACATTTCATGTAAAGGGTGGATTGATTCCTGCTGACAAGAACATTGTAATAAATTAAATAGTCTCCTTTGCTCTGTTTGGCTGCTATAATGGGGAAGAGTTTTGACCCCAGCGAGACAAGGTACAGTGTTTGTTATCCCGAGTCTCCTGCCTGGAGACACAGTCACACAGTACGGAAACAGGCCATTCGGACCAACTTGCCCATGCTGACCAAGATGCCCCAACTACAGTAGTCCCACCTGCCAGCATTTGGCCCATATCCCTCTTTCCCATCCATGTACCCATCCAAATGTCCTTTATATGTCATTATAGTACCTGCCTTCTTTTTCCGGCAGCTCATTCCATATACCCACCACCCTCTGTGTGAAAAAGTTGTCCCTTGTTTTGTAGAAACAAGGATGCTGCAAATACAAAAACAAGACACAGTGCTGGAATAACATGACGGGCAGGCAGCATCACTGGAGAACATGGATAGGCAAAGTTTTGGGTTGGGACCCTCCTTCAGACTATGCCCCTCTTATTATTGCCTATTCTTATAGCTTTTCAAAAATTTGGGGAGGCACAGTGGCATAGCGGTAGAGTTGCTGCCTTGCAGCGCCAGAGTCCCAGGTTCGATCCTGACCAAGGGTGCTGTCTGTACAGAGTTTTTTACGGTCTCCCTATGACCGCAAGGGTTGTCACGGGGTACTCCGGATTCCTCCCACACTCCAAAGACATACAGGTTTGTAGGTTAATTGGCTTCAGTAAAAAATGTAATTTGTTCCTAGTGTATAGGATAGTGCTAATGTTCGGGCACACTAAACTAAACCCTCTGTGTGAAAAAGTTGCCCCTCATATTGTAGAAACAGGGAACTGCAGATACAAAAAAAGACACAAAGTGCTGGAGTTACTCAGCAGGTTAGGGAGCGTTTCTGGAGAACATGGATAGGTAGCGTTTCAGGTTGGGGCCCTTCTTCAGACTTTGTCCCTCTCATTGTTGCCTATTCTTATAGCTATTCAAAAAATTCCCCCAGTTCCCTATAAAATGATTGAAGGAGACAGAAGTTCCCAGAAAACCAACAAAATCAAACCAAGCACTTCTGAGTCTGAAAAAGGGTCTCGACCAGAAACGTCACCCATTCCTTCCCTCCAGAGATGCTGCATGTCCGGCTGAGTTATTCCAGCTTTTTGTGTCTATCTTTGGTTTAAACCAGAATCTGCAGTTCCTTCTTACACAAGCACTTCTTGGAACCCAGCACTACAGCACCCGACTTATTAGCCCTGACAATTTACAGATAAGATGCTTCAAGCTCCAGCGAGATTGGCCGTTGAGAACAAATATATATTTTTTTTTACCCAGGTCAGATTTGTTTGACGTTGTTTGGCCTTGTGAATGTTTTTAAAATTCACTTCCAGTAAATGAAGTGCCCCAAAAAAAGGGCAGTTTTTATCACCGATGTGCAAATGGCTTCCTCCTACCCTATACTTAAAATGTCACTATTCCAAAATAGTTTCATACCTTCCTCTCTCCTAGTGGGTAAATATGATGATATTATTTTTTCTTTCATCAAATAGTGTAACAAAATATATTAAGCTGTTTTTTGTCTAAAAAAGACACAGTAAGACAACAAAGATATACACAAAGTGCTGGAGTAAATCAGCGGGTCAGGCAGCATCTCTAGGTACATGGATTGGTGACGTTTTGGGTCAGGAACCTTCTTCAGCCTGATCCAAAATGTCACCTATTCATGTTCTCCAGAGATATTGCCTGACCCACTAAATTACTTCAGCACTTTGTGTCTTTTTTTGCAAACCAGCAACTGCTGTTGCTTGTTTCTCTATTTGACATCAAAGATATTTAGTCCAGTTAAAACAAGGAAACAGGCCCTTCGGCCCGCCGAGTCCAAGCTGACCTGCTCCCACTAGTTCTATGTTATCCCACTTATTCATCCACTCTCTACACACTTGGGATCAATTTACAGAAGCTAATTAACCTACAAACCCGATATGGGAGGAAACTGGAGCACCTGGAGGAAAGGCACATGGTTACAGTGAGAACGTGCAAACTCCACACAGACAGTACCCGAGGTCATGATCAAACCAAGACTTTGCCTTCCATCACAGTGAGGAGGTGTTTGGAGATTCACTGTGATGGATGTCTGTGTAAATTGTGTTAATTGTGTGTCTTGTTTTTTTTTTTTTCTTGTTTGTATGACTGCAGAAACGTAATTTTGTTTGAACTTAGGTTCAAATGACAATAAACGTTATTCTACTTATTCTATTCTATTCTTCAGACTGTGCAGCACAGTGGTGCAGCTGGTAGAGCTGCTGCCTCAGAGTGCCAGATACCCGGGTTCAATCCCAACCTGGGGGATGGAGTTTGCACCCTGTGACCCTGAGGGTCTTCTCCGGTTACCTCACCACATCCCAAAGACGTGCAACTCCATAGATTGATTGGCCTGTGCAAAATTGTCCCTGGGGAGAGGATGGGCAAGTGGGATATCATAGAGCTCTTCCTGTGACTGTGTGGCTTTCCTCTGGGTGCTCCCATCTCCTCCCACAGCACAAAGACCTGCGGGTGTGTAGGTTTATTGCTCTCTGTAAATTGCCCCCTAGTGTGTAGGGAGTGGATGAAAAAGTGGGATAACATAGAACTTGGTGCAAATGGGTGATCGATGATCAGCGTGGACTCGGTGGGTTTAACTGCCTGTTTACATGCACTATCTCTAAACTAAACCAAGCAAGATCAAAGCTCCAAACATAACAATAATTCTATCTGATCAGTGTTGCAATAATGCCGCTCTAACAGATCTCACAATAAGTTTAATTATATCACAATTACTGTTCCAATGCTGTTTTTAAATGGACCAGCCCTCAGCAGCTAGTAACATTAGTCCCCAGAAATGAAATGTTAACAGAAGCATTTCTTCTTCCTGTAATATTCACTTCCTTGCAGCTGATGAGAAATATATTGAACACCTTTCAGTTTTAATCAGCCAGCCATACTAATAACAAATGGTTCGATGTTTAATAAATTATCAGATTATCAATCTGGGAATTTTCACGCACAAAATAACGTCAGCACTGGACTCCTATAACAGTTGGTAGTGTAACCTTGTCAGCTTCCTGCAGCTCAGTGATTGGAGAGAGAGTCGACTGCATCCAACCAGTCTGTGTATGTAAAGGCGCTGAGACCAACCCAAGCAGTCAGTCTGTGCATTGAAGACTCCGAAACCAGAGAAAGCAAGTTTTTTTTCTGAAGGAGATTTAACAGGTCCCGGTAAAACCACCAAACAAAATGTGTCAAGGATTATCATCAATATCAAGCTGCTGCTTAGAACGGTATGTTGCTGAAGATTTTTCAGTGTGTGTGTATCTTTGTGCAGAGAAAAATACTTCTATGTGTGGAAAATAAATAATGCTTTCAGAAACTTTCAAGTGGGTCACCGTCTTATATTTACTTATGTGTGCAGTGTAAAGGTGATATAGATTCTGCATGTGTAATATATGCAAAAATAATTTTGCAAAAATAATTTTGCAAAAATAATTTTGCAAAAATATAGCACATTTGAACCATTAGATTGCAGTTCTGTTTTCGCTTCACAAATCAGAAGCATAGTGGTGCATTGCAGTAACAATTGTACTAGGAACAGCTACGGCGATAAATCCTGTCTCGATTAAGACTAACGTCCACCATCATGTTAAAATTGTGAAGGAATATCGTGAAAGATGTGTTTTGTGCATCAGGAATTAGAGCCTTTCAAGCTTCCAGCTGGAAATGATTTAAGCTTCGAATCAATTGAAGATCTATGAAACATTGAAGCAGCCCTGTCAGACAAATCTATAGTAGGTCTGCTCTCTAGATTATATTTCCAGATTAGTATAGCGGAGTTAAGAAAATAGATCTGTTCGCAGAGTTAGCACAAGAGTTTATGCCCCGATTATTTTATTTAATTCGGAATATTAGGCGATGCATGGAAATACTTGAAATATGAGATTTAAAAAAATAGCTAAAAGTAGTCAAGATATCAGCCTTTGATAGAATAAAAGGCAGCAACAATCCAAAATCTTACCCGTGGTCTTGTTTTGGTCAGGAGTTGTTTTCAGCATCCTGTCTTTATTTTATTTCTATGAATGATTTAAAAGGCACAATCACCGTTAAGTTTTGTGTTGCCTCTAAGTTCGTCTCAAGAGTTAGCAGGGCATTGTTCTGTCGAAATGTGTTGCCATTTCGGCTGCAGAGTTACTCCAGTCAATTTCTCGAACAAGTGACCTCCCAATTGTTTCGGAGGAATGGAATTACACGGAACCAAATTAAACCCCAATTTTGCATGAATTCACCCAAATTATAGACAACGCAGGTCCCTTCAAATAGCAAATGCTGGAGAAAGGAGCATAGATGAACTCAAAATTCATAATTGTCATTAAGAACATCAAAACGAGTTGATTTTTTCTTGTGTGACTAACAATTACTTTCTCTTTGCAGGGCAAAGGGTATTAAGGCTCGGCTGAGAATCCTTCTACAGAAGTCAAAGAAAACTTGTCAGTCCGTACGAGCAAATAAGAAAGATAAGGCAAGATCCAGGTGAGCTGACAGTCAATGTCTGTCTGACCTCAAGGCAGATCAATCGATATTCAAAGAAGCTTTAGCTTTATCTCTTCAAAAATATACTAAGGAAAACTGTTGTATTTTTTATCTTTCAATCAGACCCTCCTCAGAGGAAGCAAAGAAATGGAGACAATCTTTGGACAAGATGCTTTCTCACAAACGTAAGTAGACATGGATATTCCTGACATTATTGAGACTCCTTAGTGGTTTTTCATCATTGTGTTCATACGACCCGGGGAAAACTGTTTCAATGGATTGATTAAAGCGTTACCCGTGATTTGGGAGGATTTTGGTAACATTAGAATGTTTAATTAGAAAATTAGAATATTTTCAGTTTCTGTTCCGGGATGTCGAACTTGCCAAATAATTCCCATGTTTGGAAACGATTCGGCAAGAGCAGAGTAGAAATCGAAGGAGTTTAGTTCCGTTTATTATTGTCACGTGTAAAGAGATACAGTGAAAAGCTTTATTGTTGCTTGCTATCCAGTCAGCAGAAAGACAATACATGATTGCAATCAAGCAATCCACAGTGTCCAGATACGGGATAAAGGGTACAATGTTGAAGGGTATAATCTCTCAGGCCTTCAAGTCCTGGCCACATCCTCATAAACCTAAAGAAGCAGAACTCTCTGCAATAAATTGGCTGCCAAGACTATAGGTGCCTGCTAGGATCAAACAAGAGCAACAGGGTTGATCAACAGTGGCATGCTAGCCAAGAAATCACTGAGAGAAAGTCCCAGCAATATATAGCCAAGATCTATCCAACTGGGAGTTAATTCTTTCCCATGTTCAGTCAAGTCCAAAGGGATATTGGAGCCAAGTGGTTTTTATATCATGCTTCTTGGCGACTTGCCTTGTGCCCCCTTGGGAATCTGAACTTGCTCATCCAGAGAGGGTGGTAAATGAGAGGATGGACAGCAATGATAATTCATCTTAGTAAATTCTGCTTGCCCTCAAACTTTCACTGGTAACCTCCCTCAGATCACTATTGCACATTAAGAGATTTTTATTTATTAGTCAGAGGAAAATCCCGAAGCACGACTTATCGTGAAATGTAAAAAGCATTTCACAAGACTGAACATGTTGTAAATTCTTGGTGGAATTACTGCTTCACGGCGCCAGAGACCCGTTTACGAACCTGACTTTGGGTGCTGTCTCTGTGTATGGAGTTTGCACGTTCTCCCTATGACCGCTTGCATTTCCTCCGGGCACTCCAGATTCCTCCCACATCCCTAAGATGGGCAGGTTTGTAGGTTAATTGGCCCTCCATAAATTGCCCCTAGTGTGTAGGGTGGATGAGAATGTGGGAGAACTAGTGTGAACGGGCGATCGATGGTTGGCATGGACTCGTTAGGCCACTTTGTCTTTTAATCGATTCAATGGGAGTAAAAGGGATTTATCAGAATAAAAAGACATACCTTTAGGAAGGAAATGAGGAGAAATGTCTTTAGCCAGAGGGTGGTGAATCTGTGGAATTCATTGCCACAGACGGCAACCTGGATAGGTTATTGATTATTACGGGTGTCAAAGGTTATGGGGAGAAGGCAGGAGAATGGGGTTGAGAGGGTAAAATAGGTCAGCCATGATCGAAAGGCACAGTAGAGTCAATGGGTCGAATGGCCTCATTCTGCTCCCATGACGTATGAACTTATAAAGCTTTTGGACTTTGCACTTTGCATTAGAATTACAATTCTCTCTCCTCTTCTTTTGGTAGATGGTTTAGCTGCCTTCAGAACCTTCCTCCGCTCCGAGTACAGCGAAGAGAACATTGAGTTCTGGCTAGCCTGCGAAGACTACAAGAAGATCAGGTCAACTGCAAAGCGGACCTCCAAAGCAAAGATGATTTATTTGGAATTCATAGAAACAGATGCTCCTAAAGAGGTGAGTCCCTTCATACTAAGAATTCTCAGAGCCAAATGCAAACAAATGGGACTAGCCCACTTGGTCGGCTAAGGTTTATTATTGTCATATGTACCAAGCTTTGTTTTGCATGCTATCCAATCAGGCCAGATAATACCAAACATCAATACAATCAAGCCAAACTCAAGTACAATAGGTAGAGCAAAGGGGAAGATACAGAGTGCAGAATATAGTTCTCAGCGTTGTAGCACACCAGTTCCAGAGACAAAGTCCACAGTCCGCAATGGGGTAGAGGTGAATTGGGCAATAACAGAATTCCAAACTGATCAGATAACACTATATATAAATACAATCAAGCCAAACTCATGTACAATAGGAAGAGTAAAGGGGAATATACGGAGGGCAGAATATAGTGCTCAGCATTGTAGAGCATCAGTTGCAGAAATGAAAACAATGTCCACAAAGGTGGAGTGGTGAATGGACAAAAGGGGCTGAAGGATCTATTTCCTTCTGTACAGACCTAGTATATTATTTAAAAAACTGTGGGAAACTTTATGATTAACAAGAATTAATTATTGATTATTTTCTCCCTCTTCTCATCTTGAATAGATTAATATTGATTATGAAACTAAAGACTCCACCAGGAACCTTCTTCAGAGGCCCACCAGTTCCAGCTTTGACGAGGCACAGAGTAAGATCTACAACTTGATGGAGAAAGATTCCTACGCCAGATTCCTGAGGTCGGAAGTGTATCTGAACCTGACCAGACAAACTGAGAGAGCGGCAAGCCACTCCGAGTCCAACAAGCAGTCCGAGACATGAGTCGGGGAATGAGAACCTTTTGGGGAGACCTGAACAGAGCGGCTAATGCAAGCTGCAAAGATGAATGGAAAGCATCAGTGGAAACATAGTTGGGGAAAAAAAGGGTTATTTGCTGAGCTGAGTTTGCAACGCTTAGAGAAGGAATTGGACATACACTGAAGCTGTTGAGGATGCAGTGTATACTGAAGCGAGACTATTAGACTTTTACACCAATATTTTATTGCTTATTGTATAAATTATTTATTGTATTGCCCATAACTTATTTTGATATTGGTTACACGTACGAAAATATTTAAAGTCTACACAAGAAAGAAGTTGCTTGGAAATTTGTTCTACTAAACCCTTTAAGAAGAGTTATTAGTGCAGTATCCTGCTCCACTTGGGTCTGTTTGTACAATTAATTGACCATTGGAATGAAGTTTAACCTCCTTAATAACTCAAAGGAAAATGAATTGTAAACATCTGCACATGCATCAAGTACTAAATACTTCAAACATCACACGGCATGGTGACACAGCGGTAAAGCTACTGCTTTACAGCGCCATAGACCTGGGTTCGATCCTGACTAGGGGTGCTTGTCTGTACGGCGTTTGTACATTCCCCCCCGTGGGTTTTTGGTTTCCTCCCGCACTTCAAAGGCGTACAGGTTTGTAGGTTAATTGGCTTTGTATAAATGTAAAATTGTTCCTAGTGTGTGTAGGGCAGTGTTAATGTGCGGGGATCACTGGTCGGTGCGGACTCGATGGGCAAAAGGCCCTGTTTCCGCGCTGTATCTTTAAACTAAACCCCACATTAAATCTTAAACATACTAATTGATGTCCTGGACTAATAAAAAGGACTAGCCAAACCTTTTGAAAGAGCTCGCCACTGAGAGCAATATATTAGTTGTCTACCTAAATAATTCTGGACATTGGAACATGGCATCGGACGCCATTTTTGTTGCTGGATTATCCCAGCGACAAAACCCAAGCCACTTAGCATCCATTTCTAAAGCAGATGGGGTTCCAGATCGAGTGGGAAAGGTTACATGCTGTCGCTACCTGCTAAAGATTTGTTTCTGCTCTCACCACACTATCTGCTGCCTGGCAGTTCAGTTTTTTTCCTTTAACTATTTACATACAAGTCTTTGATTTTCTCCAAGTGAAAATACTAAGAGAAAACAAAATAAAGATTGTACAATAAAAGGATTTCCTCGTTCATATTGTGTACAAGGCGTAGAAAAGGAATGTGGTAAAGGTATGTGGTGAGGTACATGAAATCCATGGAGCACAAAGTACTATCATTAAAATGGTACTGACTAGCGGAGAGATGTATCATTTGTGAGGGAGAAACTGAGGATTCACGGTTCATTGCATGATTATGCGCATGTAATCTGGTCTTAATGTGAGTATTTATACTCTTGTGAAAGAAAGACTGGATTCAAAATTAATTCCATGATTTTGAGCATGCAATCTGGTCTTAATCTTTATAAGACAGTGTTACATGGGCAAAGGTATACCTTAAAGAAATGAATAGGCCCTGTGGTGTGTGAATGCACCAGCATTGTTATAGCTGGACATCGACAACTGTGACATGTGAAGAGTAATGTGATGCTTGGATTGGAAAGAGATCTAAGCAGTTAAATGCAAGGCCTTCCAGGGAGGTGGGAAATCTGCAGAAGCGGGTTGTAAAGACAGTGGGCAACATCAACATACCTGAAGAAATGAATCAGATATTTGTTGAATGAGGCTCATAGACACGCGATGCTGCGAAATGTGTATGAACCGAGTAGGGAGATATGAACAAATGGAATTATTGGTACCGGGAATGGATACTACAGGGATGTTAAGCATAGATGTTGACAGTCACGAGCAATGAGAATAATGTCATGCATGTATATAGATGGTTGTTTGTATGTATGTCCGTTACTTTCTTTTAAAAAAGGACGCAATTTAATGTATATAAGCTAAGTGTGACTTTAATGTACCATATGAAATGACTTCTCATACATTGTTGCACCAGATTGCTCTCAATAAAAGAAGTTTAATTGAAAGCTCTATCTCTGTTATTTACCTTAATCTTCTTCTTTTCGTGTCCATCTTGTTACAAATGTTGACCTCGTTGTCATCGTCCGTCCTGAAAAGGACGCAAGCTTCCGGCGACAATTAGTGGAAGCCATCATTTGTTGCAATAGATGATGGTGGTTGCAGAAATAGCTCAGGATACTTCTAGTTTCCAGCCCCGTGATGTGGACGCTTCTGCTATGGGGCCATTTACCTTAGTAAAGCAGCATAACCCAAGAGCCAATAGGTATGGTTGGTAACCATTTTAACTTCTCTTCCCAATCCCACACTGAGGTTTCTGTTCTGGGCCACCTCCATTGCCAGCGTGAGGCCACACGCAAACTGGAGGAACAGCACCTCATATTCTCCTTGGGTAGCTTACACCCCAACCAATGTGAACATTGAATTCTCCAATGCCATGTAACAACCCCTCTTCCATTTATTTCCTGTACACCCTCCTCACTCCAGTGCGCACCCATTTCTCCCATTATCCCGGATGCCTCCCTCTATGACCCTTCCACCTATATCCCCCTCCCTGACTTTACATTTCACTTCTCTCCTTGTGACACTCATTTCTTCTCTAGCCTTTGTCACTTCCTCCATCTGCCCATCAACTCCTGTATCCACCTATCACTTGCCAGACTTTGTGTGTGTCCCTCCCCCCCCACTACTTTTCCAGCTTTCTACCCCCTATTACAATCGGTCCGAAGAAAGGTCCCAACCAGTAACGTCGTCTGTCCATTCCATCCACAGTTGTTACCTGACCCACTGAGTTCCTCAGGTGCTTTGTGTTTTGCTCAGGATTCTAGTATTTGCAGTTCTTTGAGTCTCCAATGAGATGGACATCTCTTTGAGATGGACATACAAGATGCAAAGAGCATTTTGGAAGAAGAGAGTTCCATCTGATGCTCCATTCCATTATTTCGCTCTTGATTGCTAGTGCCAGACCATGCCATACGTTGTGTGTGGGCCTTATACAAATTGACTCCTACATTTCCCTCATGCAAATCACTTGCAGCTATTCAAAAATTGCAGATGATAAACTATTATTGTGAGCCTGTTCTTCTTTGTAGTAAATTCATGCCCATTAAGCTATTGTGAAACAGCTACTTTGGAACTGCAACAATCATTTCAGAGATATGAATAGAAGCACAGTGGCACAGCTGGTAGACCTGCTATCTTAACAGCACCAGAAAACCGGGTTCAATCCTGACCTCGGATGCTGGTTGCGTGGAGTTTCACATTCTCCCTGTGACCTTGTGGGTTTCCTCTGGGTGCTCTGGTTTCTTCCCATTAATTAATGTTGGTTAATTGACTCTGAAATTGTAAATTGCCCCAATGTGTAGGGAGTGGATGCGAAAGAGGATTAACATAGAACTAGTGAGCGGGTGAATGATGGTCGTCGTGGACCAGGTCGGCCGAAGGGTCTGTTTCGATGCTGCATTGTTAAACGAAACAAAACTAATCTACCAGACAGTGAACAGGTTAAGTGTTGAAGAAGGAACTGCAGATGCTGGAAAATCGAAGGGACACAAAATAGCTGGAGAAACTCAGCGGGTGCAGCAGCATCTATGGAGCGAAGGAAATAGGCAACGTTTTGGTCCGAAACCCTTCTTCAGTCTGAAGAAGGGTTTCGGCCCGAAACGTTGCCTATTTCCTTCGCTCCATAGATGCTGCTGCACCCGCTGAGTTTCTCCAGCTTTTTTGTATATCAGTGAACAGATTAATTCTGACAGAGAGGCGCTGGTTTGAGACTGCACTGAAGGTTTGCACCTTGACAGGTAAGCACTCTTCGAACAGCACTGGCCTATTTGCCAAGACCTAGCAGTGGGATGAAGCCCTCAATTCAGAGGAGCAGTAAGCCACATAGACTAGAAAGCACACAGGCAGGATAACACTTCCAAGCTCTCGGTTGGGGCACTTTAGAACTGCAGGTGGTGTCTGGGCAAGGGAAATCAAAACTCATTCACTGTTGGTCATTCACTGACCTCTGTTGGAGGATGCAAGCATTGCAGCATCCCAAGCAGAAGGTGATAAAAGTGTGGACACTGTTATAAAATGAATTTCTCTCATTTGGATGGGATTACCAGAATGGAGCAGTTCAGCAAGCAATCCATTTGTAACTAGACTTTTGTATATGTCTTGGACACAAAATGCTGGGGTAACTCAGCAGGCCAAGCAGCATCTCTGGAGAAAGAATATGTATACCTCTTCTATTGGTAATGGTTTATTATTGTCACATGTACTGAGATACAGTGATAAATCTTGTTTAGGTTTATTATTGTCATGTGTACAGTGAAAAACTTTGCTTTGTATGCTATTCAAACAGATCAGATACAATCAGTTCAAATTCAAGTGCGATAGAAACATAGAAATTAGGTGCAGGAGTAGGCCATTCGGCCCTTCGAGCCTGCACCGCCATTCAATATGATCATGGCTGATCATCCAACTCAGTATCCCGTACCTGCCTTCTCTCCATACCCTCTGATCCTCTTTGCCACATCTAGCTCCCTCTTAAATATAGCCAATGAACTGGCCTCAACTACCATCTGTGGCAGAGTTCCAGAGATTCACCACTCTCTGTGTGAAAAAAGTTTTTCTCATCTCGGTTTTAAAGGATTTCCCCCTTATCCTTAAGCTGTGACCCCTTGTCCTGGACTTCCCCAACATCGGGAACAATCTTCCTGCATCTAACCTGTCCAACCCCTTAAGAATTTTGTAAGTTTCTATAAGATCCCCTCTCAAGCACCTACATTCTAGAGAGTATAAACCAAGTCTATCCAGTCTTTCTTCATAAGACAGTCCTGACATCCCAGGAATCAGTCTGGTGAACCTTCTCTGCACTCCCTCTATGGCAATAATGTCCTTCCTCAGATTTGGAGACCAAAACTGTACGCAATACTCCAGGTGTGGTCTCACCAAGAACCTGTACAACTGCAGTAGAACCTCCCTGCTCCTATACTCAAATCCTTTTGCTATGAAAGCTAACATACCATTCGCTTTATTCACTGCCTGCTGCACCTGCATGCCTACTTTCAATGATTGGTGTACCATGACACCCAGGTCTCGCTGCATCTCCCCTTTTCCTAATCGGCCACCATTCAGATAATAGTCTGCTCTCCTGTTTTTGCCACCAAAATGGATAACCTCACATTTATCCACATTATACTGCATCTGCCAAACATTTGCCCACTCACCCAGCCTATCCAAGTCACCTTGCAGTCTCCTATCCAGTCAAATCATACCATACACGAGTACGGACAGTCTCTGACTTACGTACGAGTTATGTTCCGTAAATGTGTTGATGGGCAATTGATACCGCATTATAGTCAGGCTTTATTTACAGCATACAGTTTTCTAGACACATTTAAATAGATCACTTTTTAACCAGTCCAATCATGGGGTAAGCTAATATTCGTATAGGAGCCAACTGCTCCACTGTGCTGCAGGTAGTCGATAGCAATATAGGGTGAATAAAACGAGTTAGGGCAGGATTAGTGTGAAAACGGGTACCTAATGTTCACCATGGAGTTAGGGCCAGTCCCACTTGGCCGCCAAAGTGGGACAGGCCCAAGACCCTGGGGCGGCACATCGTCTCACCTCCAACAGCAGCAAAAGCAGGCAAACAATCGCCATGCTCGGCCTGGGGTTCACGGCTGTTGTGGATCTCCTACACCCAGAGCAGGGCCAAGACGATTGGAGGTAGACCCAAAATGCTGGAGTAACTCAGTGGGACAGGCAGCATCTCTGGAGAGAAGCAATGGGTGACGTTTCGGGTCAAGACCCTTCTTCAAACTGAAGAAGTCTCGACCCGAAACATCATCCATTCCTTCTCTCCAGAGATGCTGAATTACTCCAGCATTTTGTGTCTATCTTCAAATGACGTCACGCGCTCCAGACGGCTGTGCGGACGCATGATGACGCGCGGGACCGTCGCACGTCAGTCACTACCGGCCTGTCGCGTAAATGACGGCCAAGTCGGACAGGCCCTTTAGTGTGATGAAAGGCCTGTTTTAATGCTGCCTCTCGACGACTCTATCTATAGGAAAGGCTGGAATGACTGTATCCATTTTTTTAAAAAAGCCTCTACACTAATGCTTGGATTTCACGACACTATGCAAGAACATTTTGTTTCTATAATAAACTTTACAATGATATCGTCATTTTCTCCTACCTCCTTTTGAATCATTTTGGCAAATTCTTTTAGGTGAATATTATGCAAAATATTGTTCATCCCAAGTAAACGGCAGGAGCACCCAAATCTATTGGATCAAAAATAAGTGCACTTATATGTATTATTGCCACAACATTGGCATAATTGTCTCAGCCCATTTCGTAAAATGATCAACCGGTTTGAAATGAACAAATAGACGGGTAAATGGATCATTGGTGCCCCCTATAGACTAACACAAGAAAATGTAGTTTTGTCTTTCAAATATTGTTTATGCCATGCAGTCTGGATTCATAGACACGGCACAAGTCCATGCCGACCAACATGCCCTATCCAAGTTAGTCCCACTTAACTGATTGGAAGATACAGCAGGGAAACAGGGCCTTCGGCCCACCTAGTCCATGCCAACCATCATCCATTCACAAGTTTGATGTCATCCCACTTTCACCTCCACTCCCTACACACTAGGGCAAATTAACCTAAAAATCTGTACATGCTTGGGACATGGGAGAAAACCGGAGCACCCAGAGGATATCCAAGTGACCACAGGGAGAACATGCAAACCCTACACAGGGACAGCACCCAAGGTCAGGATCAGACAAGGGTCTCTGGTGTTGTGAGGCAGCAGCTCTACCAGCTGGGCCATATCCGCCCATGTCTGCCCTACATCCCACTAAATCTTTCCTATCCAATAATGAAGGAATTATGCATTTCACCATTTCCAGAAAACTGTTGGTCGAAATGGGCTAGTTGGGCTATTGGGCTAAAAGGCCTGTTTCCACGCTGTATAACTCCAATCTGTCAAAGTTTGAGATATAGTTAGAAACACCTTCATAAATTTTATAATAGGCACTATATCTGAAGAACTGTCCCGAACCAAAATGTCTATTCAAGTTCAAGTATTGTCATGTGTCCCTGTATAGGACAATAAAATTCTTGCTTTGCTTCAGCACACAGAACATAGTAGGCATTTACTACAAAACAGATAAGTGTGTCCATATACCATAATATAAATATATACACACATGAATAAATAAACTGAGAAAGTGTAAATAACACAAAATGGTTATTAATATTCAGTTTTGTCCGAGCCAGGTTTAATAGCCTGATGGCTGTGGGGAAGTAGCTATTCCTGAACCTGGTTGTTGCAGTCTTCAGGCTCCTGTACCCTCTACCTGAAGGTAGCAGGGAGATGAGTGTGTGGCCAGGATGGTGTGGGTCTTTGATGATACTGCCAACCTTTTTGAGGCAGCGACTGCGATAAATCCCCTCGATGGAAGGCAGGTCAGAGCCGATGATGGACTGGGCAGAGTTTACTACTTTTTGTAGTCTTTTCCTCTCCAGGGCACTCAAATTGCCGAACCAAGAAACCGGTCAGCATGTTCTCTACTGTGCACCTGTAGAAGTTAGAGATTCCTCATTGACAAACCGATTCTCCGTAATCTTCTCAGGAAGTAGAGGCACTGATGAGCTTTCTTGATAATTGCATTAGTGTTCTCGGACCAGGAAAGATCTCCAGGAATTTGAAGCTCTTGACCCTTTCAACCATCGACCCGTTGATATAAATGGGGCTGTGATTTCCCCCCTCCTACTCCTTCCAAAGTCCACAATCAGTTCCTTGGTTTTACTGGCGTTGAGGGCCAGGTTATTGCACTGGCACCATATGGACAGTTGCTCGATCTCTCTTCTATACTCCGACTCATCCCCATCAGTGATACGTCCCACAACAGTGGTGTCGTCAGCGAACTTGATGATGGAGTTCACACTGTGACTGGCTACGCAGAGATGCAGACTACGCAGACTGGCTATTCTCGAGAGATGCTGCCTGACCCGCTGAGCTACTGCAGCATTTTGTGTCTTTCCTTGGTAAACCAGCATCTGCATTTCCTTATACCTCTCTATGTATGCAAGATATTTTTATCTGCACTTTCATTTAAGCTGTAACACTACTCTTGCTCTTGGTGTTTTTCCTTTTGCACTACCTGTCCTACTTGCGCATTGCCTGTTTGCGCTCATGTATGGTATGATTTGACCAGATACGTATTCACTGTATTGCCAATAATAAACCATTACCAGGTTTGTAATAGCTCAGTCTGTCAAATCTGTGCTCAGGAACATCTACGCTGATGTGCCCAAGGCAAAGAAAAAACACTGGGATTAAAGACAGGAGAGATGAGTGCAACTAAAATTGAAAATTGTGTAGACCATGGCCATTTGTGCCTCAGTAAATTCTTTAATATTATGAGTAGGCAGTTTGTTCTTCGGATTACCAGGAGCGTGAACACCACAAATCTATGAATTAAAAAAAAATGTTGAATAAATGTTTTACTCAATTCCACAAGGACCAATTGAGGAGTCACACCTAGATCTGTTCTCACCTCAGGAGAAAGGATTAGAGGGATATAAATTTAAGGCTGGAATAAGTAGGGAGAAATTATACAGTATTGAGGTAAAATAAAAAATCACGTCTCTGGTAAATTGGGTCTGAGTTTTACGTGGAGATTAGTTCAGACGTCACTGTCACACCTCCCTCCTATTCTCCTGCAAATATTATTAACTTACCACTGACTCGACTTTGCCCGAATTCCAAATATGTGAACCTCCCACCATTACAGTGGGAGCTTGATAGTAAAAACGATCAGCAGTTCAGGAGACAATACTCCCTGAATCAGTCTTAACATAGCACAGCGGTAGAGTTGCTGCCTTATAGCGCCAGAGACCCGGGTTCAATCCAAACTATGAGTGCTGTCTGTACGGAGTTTGTTCGTTCTCCCTGTGACCACATAAGTTTTCCCCGAGATCTCCAGTTACTCCAGCACTTTGTCCTTTTGTGTCACCTTCTTTGATAAACATTCACACCTCATCCGTGGTAATTTCAATAAAATTGAATCAATACAACACGATAAGCATTAGTTTATTAACTGTAGCAATCCCCATTAAGCTTTCATTTATTTTACATTTTTTTCAAAAGCCGCAGAGTATAAAATGCATATAAAGACTTGAAAATCATTATTTCAGATAGATAAAAAGGCTTATTTTTAATATTATGTACAAAGTGACAACAGTGACAAATCCGTCGGCTTTGAAATATCTGCTCGAATCATTTTCACTTGTGGAGAATAAACAGAAGAGGTCAAAGATTTTTTTTTTAAATAATGCAATTTGTACAAAAAAATGTGAAGGGGGATTTTAAATTCGTTCATTCATGGCACTCTCCAGCTCCGCCATTTGTTCACTCCTCTCATGTGTCATCTTCTGCGTCACAGTGGCCAGGCGCTCATGGTACTGCTCCAGACCAGTCAGCAATTTGGAAAGGAGGTTCTGTTCGCAGATAAATTAAGGACAAAGCTCAAAAGCTGATCCAAGTACTGTGCAATTCACACAATCCGTCAATAGCAAATTCAAGGCATGCTCTAGGGTACTAGCACTTTGGTTTTCTTCCCGATGGTGGGCATGAAAAAGCTATACTTTGTGATAATTGCATTCTGTCAATCACTTGAACATGCCATCCTTTCCATAAGCTGGTATACTGTCCGATTCACCTCCACCCCATTGCATGCATTGGACTTTGTCCATGCAACTGGTGCCCTACAATGCAGAGAACTATATTCTGCACTCTTATCTTTTTTTTTTGCTTCAACTATTGTGCTCTTGTTTGGCCTGATTGTTATTATGTATAGTATTATCTGATCTGTGTAGGAAGTAACTGCAGATGCTGGTTTAAATCGAAGGTAGACAAAATGCTGGAGTAACTCAGCAGGACAGGCAGCATCTCTGGTGAGAAGGTATGGGTGACGTTTTGGGTCGAGACCTTTCTTCAGACTGATGTCAGGGGGGTGGGCAGGACAGAGATAGAATGTATTATCTGATCTGACTGGAACGCATGCAAAACAAAGCTTTTCACTGTACCTCAATACATGTGACAACAATAAATCTAAACATAAAGGTAGACACAAAATGATGGAGTAACTCAGCGGGTGAGGCAGCATCTCTGGAGAGAAGGAATGGGTGACGTTTCAGGTCGACACCCTTCTTCAGACAGATGTCAGCTAGTGGGCGGGACAAAGATAGAATGTAGTCGGAGACAGTAAGACTAGTGGAGAACTGGAAAGGGGAGGGGATGGAGAGTGAGAGAGAAAGCAAGGGCTATCTGAAGTTGGAGGTCAATGTTCATGCTGGGGTGTAAACTACCCAAGCGAAATATTAGGTGCTGTTCCTCCAATTTGCGCTGGGCCTCACTCTGACAATGGAGGAGGCCCTGGACAGAGAGGTCAAATTGGGAATGGGAGGGGGAGTTGAAGTGCTGGGCCACCGGGAGATCACCTTGGTTAAGACGGACTAAGCGGAGGTGTTCAGAGAATCGATCGCCGAGCCTGCGCTTGGTCTCACCGATGTACAGAAGTTGACACCTGGAACAGCGGATACGGTAGCTGAGGTTGGAGGAGGTTCAAGTGAACCGCTGCCTCACCTGGAAAGACTGTTTGGGTCCTTGGATGGAGTCGAGGTGGGAGGTAAAGGGCATCTCCTGTGGTTGCATGGGGAAAGTACCAGGGGAGGGGGTGGTTTGGGTGGGAAGGGACAAGTTGACCAGGGAGTTACAGAGGGAACGGTCTCTGTGCAAAGCAGACAGGGGAGGAAATGGCAAGATGTGGCCAGTAGTGGGATCTCATTGGAGGTGGCGAAAATGTTGGGAGGATTATATGCTGTACGCGACGGCTGGTGAGGTGAAAGGTGAGGACAAGGGGGGCTCTGGGGAGGGGGGGGGGGGGGGGGGTCCTTATTACGAATGGAGGGGGGGGGGGGGGGGGGGGGGGGGAACCTATCCTGGGGGGGGGGGGCCTGGGAAACGGAACTCGGGAGGGGCATGAACAAGGTATGTGGAAATTAACTCGGCGGGGCATGAACAAGCAGAAACAATGGGTCTATCAATAGATAGTTCTGTTTGTAGGTTTTGGGGAGAAGATAAAATCGGGCCGTGCAGGGCTGGGGTACGATACGGTTGAGGGCTTTAGGGGGCAAAAAGCCGATAGTGATGAAGTCAGTCATGGTGCTTGAGATTAAGGCCTGGTGCTCATCCTTGGGGTCATGGTCCATGGTTAAGAAGGAAGAGTGTCTGAAAATTGTCCCCTGGCCTCAGTTTTCAGTAGAGGTCAGCGCGCCAGACTACCGCGACACCTCCCTTGTCAGCGGGTTTGATTATCCAGTCGGGGTTGCTGCAAAGTTAGCAGAGGGCTATATGTTCAGGGGGAGAGAGGTTAGAGTAGGTAAGGGGAGTGGAAAAGTTGAGGCAGTTGATGTCCCGCCGGCAGTTAGAAATGAAAAGGTCTAAAGAGGGTAGAGGACGATCCGGGAGAGTCCAAGAGGAGGGATCCGTTGGAGACCGGAGAATGGGGTCATCACTGGGTGGTGAGGACTTCCCATAGAAAAAGGCACAGAGACAGAGGCGACAGCAGAAGAACTCTACATCATGGCGGACCCGGAACTCGTCTGAGGTGGGGGCGGAGGGGAACAAAGGCAAGGCCTCTGCTGAGGACAGACCGTTCTGTATGGATAGTGAACACACAGCAAGGATGGGGTTGGGGTCGGAGGCAGGCAGGTGAATGAATGGAGGCAGAAGCGGCGGGGGGGGGGGGGGGGGGGGGGGGGGAAAAAATGGTGGGTGTTCAGTGAGGAGAGCGCCATGAGGACTATTGTATGGGTGGGGAGTAGCTGGGGTCACCTGGCTAAAAGGGGAAGACTCAGTGAGGTTCCCTGTAGGGGAGTGGTGGGGGCAGTAGGACACAACATTATACAAATACAATTAAAATGAAGCCTTAAAGCCCTGTCCCACGGTACGAGTTCATTCCAAGAGCTCTCCCGAGTTTTAAAAAAAAAAAATCAAAGGGGTAAGCACGGAGAATGAACGTAGCGGGGACGTCGGAGCTTTGGGACGTCTCTTAGCGCGAACGGCAGGTATTCAGCATGATGAAAAATGTCCACGACAGCCCTGAGTACCGACAAGTGGCCATTACCGTAACTCTCCGAATTCGAATCAGGGCAAACTCTGGAGAACTCTTGGAATGAACTCGTACCGTGGGACAGGGCTATTAGTTTTAGAGTTGCACATTATTTCTCCATCAACAATACGGCGCCATTAGTTTTGTAACAGGAAAGGCAAGCTATCAAAGATTTGTTTAGCATAGTGTTATCAAACTGCCCAATCTCGGTCATGGTACATTTAAGAATTATTCAAATGAAATAAATTCTGCAGTTTATCAAAGCAATTTTTTTTTAAATCCTGTAACTATTTTAGGTAGCACATTTTAGGCTGACCTAAACACCTCCAATTAAAACCATATTTGGCACTACAGGCTGTATTTACATTTACTCATGAGCAAATGTCATTTTGATTAGAGGCATTGAGGTGTCATCAATTTAAACTATTAGAATTCCTACTGATCTTCACACAACTAAACATCTAAAGGAATACAAGATTAAAGTTCCAGTCATCCAATTATGAAATCTAAACTACACACAAAGCTTTTCTTCAATTTCCCATTACATACCTCACAATCAGACACTTCTTTCTCGCACTTATCCTGCATCAGCTGAATTTTTGTCAGAATATGTTGGCGTTCACTCTTTAATTGAGCAACTTGCTCAGTCATTTCCTGGCTTCGAAGCTTAAATCGATCATAGTCACTTTAAAAAAAAAAAAAAAAAAAGTCGTATTTTAAAATACATATTTTGTTTTATTTTGGGCTCACCTAGAATAGGCCAGATTAAGCTCTTGGCAGCGCAGCGGTGGAGTTGTGCCAAAGAACCGGGTTCGATCCAGTCTATATGGAGTTTGTATGTTCTCCCCGTGACCGCATGGATTTTCTCCGGGTGCTCTGGTTCCCTCCCACATTCCAAAGACATGCGGGTTTGTAAGTAAATTGGCTTCTGTAAATTTCCCCTTGTGTGTTAGATAGAGCTAGTGTACAGGATTGATCGCTGGTCTGGGCAGACTCAGTGGGCCGAAGGGCCTGTGTCCGCGCGGTTTCCAACTGAAGTAAAGCTGGCTATCCAAATTCAAGAGCACATTTCTTCTTGCATATATAAATGGAAATTCCAGACCATATTATCACAATGCCTTAATAGGAGAGATGGGAACAATCCATTTCATTCCTACAGGTTCACTTTCAGCGGACTGGCAGTGTTTGATGTTACATTTCCCATCCAACGGCAAGCATAGCACAGGTTAGTTACTGAATAAAGCTTCCTTTACACCTTCAAACACTGCGTGAATACACACAGCAGGGGTTTGATTGCATACAACATAGGGGCAGGGGCAGCATTGAGCAGTCGACAGAGAAAACTTTCATCCATATTATTCAATTTAACAATCCCAGCGCAGTTATACCTTGGGGCACATACAGAGTGAATCTCTTTATACTGACACACAAGCACTCCTGGGCGGGTAATATAATATAAGACCAGGGTTTCTACCTTTATCTTTTCGAACAGGCAGATCTCAGTATGCTACTGCCCTAGCTCTAGTTATCCAAGGAGCATGTGATAGTCCCACCCTTTTCCCCTTACGGAAATGTATTTACCCACAGTTTCTTGGAATCTCCATCCAGAATGACTCCCATTGCTGGGAATAACCAGTGTGTTTGATGGGATTGGAATTGTTACTTTGTAACTGCCTTAGGCTTTCAAGCACAAAAATTAGTTGATCTATCAGTTTAATAAGGTTTTACTCTGTAGCCAACATGCTACATGTAACCAGGGAGTGTTTATGCAGAAGAATATTTGTAGAAGCAGTAAATACTGACACCTGGTAGTGACATGGGTTAAAAACTGATAGATTAAAGACACCATAGCGGTTTTCAATTCTGACAGTTTCGATACACATAAGTGTGGTTCTAATTTTAACTACTTTGCTTAAACTCTCCTGTCAACAGATGATAACAGCTAAAAGATGCACCACAGTCCAAAGCAAACCCTGATACAGTGATTAAATTAATAAAAAAGACACAGAGCTGGTGTCATTCTGTGGGTCAAGAGGCATTTCTGGACAACATGGATAGGTGGCGCCTCGGGTCTGAAACTTTGCTTATCCATGCCCTCCATGGATGCTGTCTGACCCTCAGGTTAATGCAGCACTGCGTCCTTTTTTTAGTAAAGCAGCATCTGCAGTTCCTTGTGCCCACATTAAGTTTACTTACCTCGCTACTGAATCAAGGTTATGCTCCCAAGTTTCCCGCTTCTTAAATATCTGCATCTGCAGCTTGTCTTGCTTTTCTAACTTCAAACAGAGAACCCTTTTCAGTTGAGCCTCTTCTGTCTGCATGCTTTCAAGTTCCATTCTTTTCCTATCCAGCTTATTTTCTTCATTCCAAATCTGTAGAAAAGTTAAGTGAACAATATATTCTTGCACGAAACAACAGTATCATTTTTGACATGTATGCACATAAAATCCAACAGCTGCTTGATCAAAAGGGCATGGTTTCAATATACTTTTGGAACTATCCTACGCTTCTGTTTTTACCTTCTATCTTCATATAACTCCAGAGAACATATTTTTCTCGATAGCAGAGAATTAAATAATAGCCTGGCTTTTTGAAACCAAACCAATCCTTGAAATTTATAAGAATGCCCTCACAAGGATTGCTTCAATTCAACAATATTAAAACCTGGTAGGATTTATATCCCAGCAGGAACATTGAAACCAAAATTGGACTCCATTGTGCAGGGAAAGTCTTGACACTTGAGTCGATCCAGTGTAAATTCACTTGAATATCAAGGCAGACTTTGAAAAAAACAATAAGATGTTTTCTTCAAAAGAATATTGATTACAGAATAATGTTACAGGACTATTTAAAATTATCAAAGTAAACGGATAGGAAAGGTTTATGGGATATGGGCCAAATGGGATCAGCTGAGGAACGGAGTTTTGGTTGACAAGGACAAATTGGGCCAAGGACCTGTCTCCATGCTGCATGGCTCTATGAAAGGACACGATAGATTAAAGAAAACTATTTCCAATGACAACTGAATTAAGAGGAGGCCATCAATCCAAAAATAAATCATTTTAAGAGAGGACAGAAAGATTCAAGGTGCTTTTGAATTCATTGCCAGAATATAGACCTAAAAAGTCAAAATTGGATTAATTTTAAAAGATTTGATGAGTATCGGGTGCTCATGGGAATCTGAACCGTTTGCTCAGGTGGAGAAAATGGCCTGTCCCACATAGGTGATATTTTAGGCAACTGATGGCGACTGTCTGTCATAGCAGGTTGCCGAAAATCTAGTTGACGTCAAGTTACCCACAACCGGCGACCCAATCGTCACGACTTAGGATGTCCACCTACAGCCACACCTACAACCACACGTGCGACAACCAAAGTCAGCCTACGTCCACCTGCAACAAGCTACGACCCTGTCGGCGACAAGTGAAGACAATTCAGTAGCTGGCACCCATCACCTGTTGACGCAGGTAGTCGCCAATGGAATTCACCGAAGTCAGCACCGGCGACAACCTACGAAATCACCTGCGTCAGGTGAAGTCAAGCTATGCACATTGGCGTCAATCCCACTGTCGCCGAACATTTTGAAAATCCAGCGGCTACCAGAAAGACGCTATGACTCTTTGGATGACCGAGGAGACTAAAATCACAATACAATTAGAAAACAGGAGTATAATCCTTATAACTATAAAACTCTTGAGTGTGTGTGTGCGTGTGCGTGCGCGGGTTTATTTGTTTGTGTGTGATCACATCTGCTCAAAGAAACGACGCGCGAACGGAAACGTTTTTTACATATTCCTGTAGAGTTTTATCATGTGGAGTCCAAAATTGTCTTATCTGAAAAAGTTATGCTTTATTTCTCAAGTTATTTATGAAAATGTTCACAAATCTGAAATGTCTTTGAAAATAAAACCAAGCAGCTTTGGCTGATGACATCACAATTGCTCTGCGGGCACTGTGTGTTGCGCTGCGATTGACGTCCCCCCCAAGGGCTGCCGCCCCACCCCCCCCCTCCTCTCCCCCCCCCTCCTCTCTCCCCCCCCTCTCTCTCTCTCTCCTCTATCCGCCTCTCTCTCCCCCATCCGCCTCTCTCTCCCTCTCCTCCACCCCCCCACCCCTCCCTTCCCAGCCACCCCCTCCCCCTCTGCTCCTCTCTCTGTTTGTCTCTGCCCCTCTCACTAACCCTCACTCTTAACCTCCCCCCACCCCTCTCTAGATGGGCCTGCGAGTTGGGGGCTATGCGTCAGTGGATAGGATGGGTATGGGGTAAAAGGAGCCAATTAAAATAATATCAGGGTGGCTGTGTGTGTGCGTGCGTGTTGGTTAATGTGTGTGTGACGCCGCAGGCCGCCCCCCCACCCCCGCAACCGTACGTTGAGGGGACGGGACCCAACAGGTCCCACTTGGTCTAGTAACATCCAAAACTCCAAAAGAATGATTGATCTAGCAATTAAGCTATATCACTGACAATAGAATAATTATAAAGTGCATTAAATTCAGTTTAAGAGAAAAAATGCATTTAACTTTTATTTTCATTTATAAGAAAAGCAGAGATTTATCAGCAGTTACTGGAAAAACTTTTTCAAATGTTATCTTGTGTACAAATGCATTCATGTAAAAATAACAAAAAACAACCTCCCCCCCCCTTTTCTGATTAGCTTCTATGTAGTTCACCATGCTGATTTGGTCAAATATCTGAAGTAGAGATAAAGTTTCCATTACTCATTCCAGTCAGCGATGAGCATAATAAATACCAGAATGATAATAATAATATACAAATAATTAAATTTATGATTCTGTGTAATTAAGATGTTTGTTTTTCAAAAAATCGTTGATTTTCAAAGTTTTCACCCATAATAAAGAACACTTTATGAAACTGATGTGATGTGCTGAACATCGTCACAATGTTCACCCTCATTGAAAACAGTCATTTAGGATATTTAAGTTAGCAAAGGTTAAGCAAAATGTAATGCACAGTTTGATAAACATACCTCTGTGTTCTCACTGCATATTTTGTCAAAGCCAGCTTGGGATTGTTGCAAGATACTGCAGTAAGTTTCCAGTTCTTTTTTCTGGAAATCACTAAAATTTGCCAACTTGTCCTGAAGTTCCAATGTCCTGTCGTTTTTCTTTTGCTGTTGAATATGCACAAAAAAGAATGACGATGGAGATAAACCAGTCAGCTAGATTTTTTGATAAGCACGAGTTGGCACATCCACAACACCAACCAGTCAGTCCTTGACCGGCAATTGTCTGCTGTTTAGGTCTGATGATGCCAACCCAAAGCACTCTCTGCACACTAAGAATGCAACTAGGACATTTAGGAAAAGATAAAAAGACAACATTCAAGGCAGATCCCTTCCATGTTTATTTCAGTTAAATCACATAGAGTAGGTTTTAACCATAGGGGCAGTTTGTAGTACCCCTTGACATGCCAAGCAATGACTTAGCTCGGAACAAGTGCTCAAGGCAATATTAAGTTGCAGTCTGGAGACAAGAGATTGTAGATACTTGAACCATGAACAAAACATACTGGAAGAACTCGGTGGGTCACGCAGCTTTTGTGAAGGGAAGCGGACAGAAGACCTTGCAGGATGGGACCCTTGTTTGGCCTGATCAGATGTCTGCCAATTTCCTCCACACACACACGGCTTGACCTGCTGAGGTCTTCCAGTGCTTTGTTTTTTTGATTAAGTTGCAGTCTGTTGCCTCAGATCTCCTTTCACGTGGATGATTGTAAAAATACATCTTGAAAAAGATCACAGTGACTATCTCATACATCCTGAATGTCAAACTACACCAGAACAGAGTGAGGAAATGACTATTTTTATCCTGGAGGAATAAACAGGAACCAACGGCATAGATTCTACTCATTTTAAAAGATACTGCTCAGAGACAAAACATGTAATTATTCAATTACATATTAACATTCCCATCATATCTTAAGCACAGATGAATTACTTTAGTTTAACTTAGGGATACAACATGCTGTGTGAAGGCCCTTCGGCACACTGAGTATACGCCAACATCGATCATCCATTCACACTAGTTCTCTGTAATCCCACTTTCACATCCCCACTCTACAAACCCACAGTTTTAAAAAAAAGCACCAGTTAACATCAGGCAGCTGAAAATTATTAAGAAGCAAGAGTCTACACCGAGTCATACAATGTGGAAACAGGCTCTTCCGCCCAACTTGCCCACACTGACCAACATGTCCCATCTTCACTAGTCCCACTTGCCTGCATTTGGCCCATATTCCCTGTCCTATCGATATACCCATCTAATTACTTCTTAAACATTGCGATAGATCCTGCATCAATGACCTCCTCCTGCAGCTTGTTCAATACACCTTCCATCCTGTGTGTCGAAAAAGTCACCATGCAAATTCCTATAAAATTATTCCCCCATCACCTTAAACCTATGCCCTCTGGTTCTCAATTCCCCCACTCTGGGCTAGAGATTCTGTGGGTCCGCCTGATCTATTCCCCTCATAATATTATATACAAAAAAGGGAAAAGTTGTGACAGAAAAAACATGTTCTGTGGGACAAAAAAAAAGTTTAAAACAATGATTCCACTGTAACAGTCCTGACACAGATCTCTGCATTGGAAAGAATGTAGAATCAGGTTGCACAGGGTTGTAGGTGATCTTAAAAGAGGTCAGCGACTGGCTCTTTATATGTGTACCAGGTTTCCATGCAGGGAAAGTTAGATGGTGTAGGATAGTTAACGTTCAGCCTTTACAAAGCATCGTTTCAGAAACAGCAGCAGCAAAGTTGACGGCACGACTGATAAAAATGAGATTAGATCAAGAGGCGGGTTCAGAAGGAGGGAGGTTAGAATGACTAAAGGATGTTGAGAAATTGATATAATTGACACCACGCTAGCCAATGAAACAGTACATTTCAAAGGTGGGAAGAAAAGTGCACTGGGGTGGATAGTTTGGAGGGTTCTTCCAGCCAAAGGTGTAGACAGAGGCAAGTAGCAATTTAAGGAAGTTCACCCTTGCAAAACAATACCGTGACTTTTGCACAAAAGCCACTTCCACCTTGATACTCTTTTCCCTTAAAATGGGACCAGTGGTGGACAAATTTGCAATGATTTGCCAGCAAAAGGTAGCACTTTATAATCTAAACGTATATAAGAATATTCATACCAAGGCAACCTTCTTCTTTTCAACTGCCTCACTCATTGCCAGTATTTCACTCTTCTGTTGTTCTGGGCATTCCACAATCATGGGTTTGAGCTTTGCTTGTCTCTCCTTTGCATTGACCAAGTCCACTTTGAGTTGGCTCTATGAATAAAAGATAACAATAAAATAACTTTATTAGGGAAAATAATTACGTTAACCTTTCCAACCTGTCAACCAACAGTTGGGATTCTGTGGTATAATGGTTATTTTTACAGTATTAGAGGGCTAGACTACTGGCTGTAGTATGAAAGGTCAAAACCAAGTTACATAAATAAATCAGAAATAAAAATCTAAAATCAAAGGATTATGATAAAATGTGAATTCTGAGGCAGTGGAGGCCCGTTCTCTGGATACTTTCAAGAGAGAGCTAGATAGGGCTCTTGAAGATAGCTGAGTCAGGGGATATGGGGAGAAGGCAGGAACGGGGTACTGATTGGGGATGATCAGCCATGATCACACTAAATGGCGGTGCTGGCTCGAAGGGCCGAATGGCCTTCTCCTGCACCTATTGTGCCACTGTTAACCAACACACTTTAGACAGGACTATGTGTAAAATCTAGAGGCCGATGTATGCTCTCTGATTGTTGGCAGAACATAGAAGGCTGGATAAATAACATAGAAGGCTTCAATATACCCAAAGGTCTACTCAACCATAACTGCACCCAACATCTTGTATACTCGTTCCCTCCACCAAGCTGCAACATAACATACATATCTATGAATGTCCCACAGAAACTTGCCACTGTTTGGTTAACAGCACCGCCCAAATCTACTACTTCTAATGCTTAGGAAGACAAGAACAGCAGTCACATGGGAAACATTAGCCTGCTTAGAAATTGTTGCTTCTGTGTAACCCTACACAAGTATGAAACCTGGGCAGCAGGTCAAATTTTAGGCTGTCTTTCAATTTATGTTCCAACTTGTGGCATGCTTTTGTTTTTTAAACTAAAAATGTTCTTTTGAATAATTAAATGCAGCTTCACAACCTCATTAGCAGCATTCAGCAATTTATTATGAAAGATCAACGTTACATTAGAATTATTTGCATCCAAGAGCAGGCAAGTATTTGTGTAGAAATAGATTTGACTGGAAATCTTTAAATTAGGTTGTTTATAACCATTTGGAATTCATTAATTTAAGGCTTCTACGTGATTCTTCCATTAGCTAGGGTACAGTCAAATTTACCTCCAGCAAGTCGTCCGACCTCACCACTTTCGCCACGCCTTTTGGGAGGTACAAGTTCCTCAGGATGCCTTTCGGGATTAGCTCCGCCAGCGAGGTTTTCCTGCGCTCCATGGAGCAGTTGTTTGCCGGGCTCCCATGTGCCATCATTGTAGATGACATCCTTGTGTACGGCCGGGATGTCGAGGAGCATGACCGAAATCTCCGCCGGGTACTCGACCGTGCTCGTCAGATAAACCTCAAGCTGAATCCCTCCAAGTGCCGGTTCCGACTGTCTGAGGTCTCTTACGTCAGACACATTTTCACCTCTCGGGGTCTGAAGCCCGACCCTGCCAAGACCACGGCTATTTCAGAGTTTCCTGCCCCTGTTGATGTTGCAGGTCTGCAAAGGTTTCTCGGGATGGTGAATTATTTGGGCAAGTTTATCCCGCGCCTCAGTGAGCCAAGTGCGCCGCTGCGCCTTCTAACCAAGAAGGAAGTTGCCTGGTCTTGGAGCCCACAGCAAAAAAGCAGCTGATTGACACTCCTGTACTGCGATTCTTTGACCTCAAGTTGCCGATTGTCGTGACCTGTGATGCTTCCCGTTTTGGCCTCGGTGCTGCCTGCATGCAGCTCTGCGAAGGTGATTCTCTGCTGCCTGTCTCGTTTGCTTCTCGCACAATGACTGACACGGAGCAGAGGTATGCTCAAATCGAGAAGGAGCTCCTGGCTATGGTGTTTGCCTGTTCGAAGTTTAGAGATTTTCTTTACGGTGTGCGGTTCACAGTTGAAACGGACCACCAGCCGTTGGTCACCATACTTAATAAGCCCATTCATGCTGCCCCGGCCCGTTTGCAGCGGATGATGTTACAGCTGCAACGCTTTGAGTTTGACATAGTGTACAAGAAGGGCACGGAAATGCATATTGCTGATGCCCTGTCGCGGGCGCCTTTGTCCTCCTGTGTACAGCATCCATATGAACAATCTGATCTGCATGTCCTCAACGTGAATTTCGTCCCGTCGAAGCAGTTACAGACACTGATTGAGCACACCGCTGCTGACTCTGATTTGCAGCAGCTGTCGGCTGTTATTCTGCGTGGTTGGCCCTGCAAGCCACACTCCCTGCCTGCTGCCGTGAGGCCGTTCTTCCTTGTTCGGGACGAGCTTGTACTTCGGGATGGAATTGTCATTAAGGGTCACAAAGTGGTTATTCCTGCCTCGTTGTATGATGCCTACTATTCTGCTGCACACTCCGGGCACCCGGGTGCTGACGCCACCGTTGCACATGCCCAGGGGCAATACTATTGGCCTGCTATGGCCAAGTACATCAAGGCTCGGGTTGCTGCGTGTGCTGCTTGCAACTCCATGGCCCCTCACCATCAACGACAGCCCCTGCTACAACAGCCGGCACCTGAAATGCCCCGATCTTCGCTGCCTTTGCCTTTGGGAGAGGGGAGTGAGGGTGGTGTACGGACCCGCTCTGGCAGAGTTGTGCGGGCTCCTGATCGGTATGGTGATTATGCTTAGTTTGAGATGTTCTCTGACCATTATTGTTATTATGTGCAGGTCTGTATAATTGCCTGTTGCTGCTATTTATCTTACGGGAAGGGATGTAGATGGTTATGCATGCAACCATATATGTAACTACCTCATTAGCATATCGTCCCTCCCACATTCTATAGTATAACTGTAGTCTCTGCATGTTCCCTCCCTGTTGGGTTCCAGTACGTATGTAGACCAGTTGTGGTTAGTACTGGAACGTGTGTTATTAGTGTTTAAATAAAGACCTTGCTAAAGGACTATGGACAACGTCTAGTTTCCTTTACATATCCCATTGCCTCCATTAGACTGTCTCTGGAACTGGTGCGCTACAATGCTGAAATTATATTCTGCACCCTGTATCGTCCCCTGTGCTCTACGTATTGCACTTCACGTTAGTTTGATTGTATTCCCGTAGTTTATTTAGAGATACAGCGCGGAAACACACCCTTCAACCCAACAAATTATAAGGTAATTTGTGATAGGAGTAGAATTAGGCCATTAGGCCCATCAAGTCTACGCCAGCATTCAACTATGACTGATCTATCTATCCCTCCTAAACACATTCTCCCGTCTTCTCTCCATAACCTCCGACACCTATACAAATCAAAAATCGATCTAGCTCTGCCTTACAAATATCCACAGCCTTCTGTGGCAAAGAATTCCACAGATTCATCACTCTCTGACTAAAGACATTTCTCCTCATCTCCTTCCCAAAAAAACGTCCTTTAATTCTGAGGCTATTACCTCTAATCCTAGACTCCCCCACTGGTGGAAACATCATCTCCACATCCACTCTATCCAAGCCTCTCACTATTCTGTATGTTTTACTAAGGTTCCCCCTCATTCTTCTAAACTCCAGCGAGTACAGGCCCAGTGCTGACAAACGCTCATCATAGATTAACCTACTTATTCCTGGGATCATTCTTGTAAAGCTCCTCTGGACCCTTTCCAGAGGAGCTTTCCAGAGCCAACACATCCTTCCTCAGATAGTGTCCAAAATTGCGGTTGAGTCCACGTCAACCAACAATCCCCATACACATTCGACACACCAGGAACAATTTACATTTTTTACCCAAGCCAATTAACCTACAAACCTGTACGTCTTTGAGTGTGTTGTGGCCGTTACCCTGTTACATGCAACTCAACTTCAACACATCAACAATCAGAAATTACATTTCCACATTTGATGGCAAACTGACGTATGATGTTCATATGAAGTTGTTGAGCTTAATTTAGCAATTAAAATTTTTATTTTTCATTTAGTTATTCAAACTGAATTTTCAAATTTTTATTGAAAGGCAAAAGCATGTCACAAGTTGGAACGGAAATTGGATGACGGAATTAAATTTGCAGAAGTGCAAAGCCATGGCGTTAATCACACTTAAATCAAGTGACATTTACCAATTCATTAAAATCTTCAGGAAATAAAAATCTAGACAAAGGTTAAGATATACCTACCAGCCTTTTGTTTTGTTCGGCAATTTCACCCTTCAGTTGTGTCGTTGCATCTTGAACAGAGGTCTGAATGAATTAGAAAATGCAGTTATTTTCTCTAATTCTTGTCTTCTGCATTTTCCATTAAAACAAGAAATATATCACACGGTCACATTAAAGTTCAAATTGTATTAGAGCCAGATTAGATTTTGAATGTCCTTCCGGACCTTAAAATAGATGCTGATGGACGTCATAACCATTCAACTCAGAGTCATACAGCGTGGAAACATGTCCTTCCGCCCAACATACACACTGGCCAACATTAGTCCCACCTGGCTGCATTTGGCTCTAAATCTATCCTATCCATGTACCTGGCTAAATGTTTCATAAACGTTACAATAGTACCTGCCTTAACTACCTCCTCCAGAAGCTCGTTCCATACACCCACCCCCTTTGCGTGAAAAAGTCACCCCTCAAGTTCCTATTAACTTTCCCCCCCTCACTTTAAACCTGATGGATCAGGTACTCAATTCCCCAACTCTGGACCTGATCTATTCCTCTCATGATTTTGTACACCTCTAGAAGATCACCCCCTCATCCTCCTGCACCCCAAGGAATAGAGTCCTAGCCTACAAAACCTCTCTTTATAGCTCGGGCCCTTGAGTCTGAGCAACATCCTCGTAAATCTTCTCGGCATCCGTTCCAGCTTGACACCATCTTTTCTATAATATGGTGCCCAAAACTGAACACAATACTCTAAATCCGGCTTCACCAAATTCTTGTACAACTGCAACATGACCTCCCAAGCTCTATACTCAATGCTCTGACTGAAGGCCAATATGCCAAATATACCTCGCCTCTATTTAACGACGACTCATAAATCTCTGTGAGGGCTCCTGCAATTTCTTCTCTTGCTTCCCAAAGTGTTCTTGGATATATCTGATCAGGCCTGGGAGATATGTCCATCTTCATACACGTCAGGCAGGGCCTACTGCAACTGTGTGACCATAATAATAACTGCTCTCAAGACACTTCCAGTGACTACCTCAAGACCCCCGTGCTCCTGTCTTTCTCCACAAAAAAAACAGAGGAAAAATACTAATTGAGGACCTTGTCCATTTCCTGTAACTCCACACAGTTTTGATTACTGAGGTGTCCCACTCTCTCTCTGGTTACCCTTTTCCCTTTTATGAGTTTTGGATTAAAATCTCTTGGGATTATACTTAATGCTATCTGCCAGAGCTACCTCCTGTCCCCTTTTGGCACATCCGATTTCCTTTTTAGCTTAGTTCCCGAAACTCCTCCAGGGATACTTTTGATCCCAGCTGCCTATACCCGTCCCATGGCTCCTTCTTATTCTTATCCTTTCCCTCATCATCCAGGCTTCTCTCCTTGCCCTTCACTAACAAGGACATGCATGTCCTGAACTCTTGTCAGCACACTTTTAAAAACATTGCATTCCTGATGTTCCTTTTCCTACTCATCAAACACGTCCTCAGGTACATCAAACAACCTGCTCCAATCAACTCAAGTGAGTTCCTGTCTCATACCCTCAGTTGGCCTTGCCCCCAATTTAGCATCTTAACTCGTGAGCCAGCTCTATCCCTATCATGTTTCACACCTTTTGGCCTCTCTCCATTGGCTGCCTGTTCAGTATAGGATTCGTTTTAAATTTTTTTTATTTACTTTTAAATCCCTAAGTGGTCTTGCCCCGTCCTACCTATCTGAGCTTCTTCACTCTATTATTCGCCCTCCCGCTCTCTCAGGTCAGATGATCAGCTGCTCCTGATTGAGCCAAAGACTAAGCGGAAGCTCAGAGGGGACCGTGCCTTTGCTGTGTCGGCTCCGAGATTGTGGAATGAATTGCCTCTGCACGTTAAACAGGCCCCTTCTCTAGCTGTTTTTAAGTCACTCCTGAAGACATATCTATTCTCCGTGGCCTTTGTAGACCAGTGAGGTGTTGAATTATTTATTTACTTTATTTGCCTGGCTTTTGCTGCGTGGTTCGTACTCGTGTTTTATGTATTTTAATTTATTGTTTGGATTTTCGTATGTAATTTATGCGCCTCGTGTTAGTTGTATGTTCTGTTGTTCTGCCTGTTTTATGATGTCTTGCTTGTTTTCTTTTTTCTGTACAGCACTTTGGTCAGCTTTGGTTGTTTTTTAAGGTGCTTAACAAATAAAGTTATTATTATTATTATTATCAATAATTATCTTAAACATAGTAGACCAGTGGTTGCTGATCCCAAAAGGCTCATCTACAAACACTTCATTCACTTGCCCCTCCCAATTGCCCATGACTAAATCAATACAATACAATACCTTTTATTGTCATTTGAGCCTCAGTGAGGCTCAAACGAAATTCTGTTTCCACAGCCAAACAAACAAAGACAATTCCTAGAGATACACACAATTTAATTCACACAAACATCCATCCAGAAGGCAAAGTCTTTTCTCTCCCCTGTTCTCCATGTCTCTCCCAATGTCCAAGCCCCAGGCGGGCGCTGATAAGTCTCACAGCCATTTTAGGCCGTGCCGGGCGATTTACAGCCCCGCTCCTGGTCTAAAAGTCTCGAAGTTGGAGCCCCCGGCGGGTGCTAGAATGTCCCACAGCCATGAAGCCGTGCCAGGCGATGTACTACCCCATCCCGGGTCGTTCCAACCCCGCAACACGCGCTGGAAAAAGTTGCGTTGCGGGAGCTCCGGGAAGCGGTCTCTCCCCCGGACCCACGGGCTCCCGATGTCCCAGTCCACCGGACCTGCGGCTGCGTTGCTGGAGCCTCCGAGCCCCAGGAGTCGAGTCGCAGCAGCGAGTCACCACCGCTCCCCACGTTCCGAGGCCGGCCAGCCCACGATGGTGAGTAGTCCTCAGCTCCGCAGTCTCCCGAGCCCCCGGGTCGTTCAGGTTGGAGGCCGCTCCACGGTGCTAGGCCCCAACGACAACGGAGACCCGACAGGGAAAAGGCCGAGTCTCCCGGACAGGGTAGAGATTTTAAACGGATCCCCCCGCCCCCCACATATACACATTTAAAACCAGTATTAAAAAACACCAACACTACATTTAACTAGACAAAAAATTAAAAAAAAGACAGACAGGCTGTAGGGGCCGCTGCAACAGGTGAGTCGCGCCGCCAATGCACCTCTCACGTGTAGGGCACTCAACATATTGCCAGAGGATATTTTCTTGAACACATTTGCCAAATTCCACCCCAGCTAGACCTTTCGCACTATGAAATTCCCAATCAATGTTGGGAAAATTAAAATCCCCAACGACCTTATTAGACTTGCAGCTGCCTGCAATCTCCGGGTACATTTGCTCTTCTAATTCCCGTGGACTATTCGGGGGTCTGTATTACACCCCCAGCAAGGTGATCATCCCTTTCTTGTTCCTCAGCTCCACCCATATATCCTCACTAGGCAAACCGGCCATAATGTCACCCCTGACCACTGCTGTGGCATCCTCCTTAACCAATAACACACTGCCCCCTTATTTTACCTGTGTCTCCTGAAGCACCTGCACCCTGCAACAATGAGCTGCCAGTCCTGCCCCTCTTTGAGCCATGTTTGCGTAATGGCTATGTCCTAATCGCCCATGTCTATCCATGCCCCAAGTTCTTCTGCCTTACCCATCAGGCCTTACATTAAAATACATTCAATTTAAACCGACATTCCTTCCTCGCTCCCTGCCTTTCTCCTACCTACTCTGTCCTCAATACTTTCTCTCATTACCCTTCACACCAAATTCTAACCTCTCACCTGCATCTGCCCTGTATAAGATCCCACCCGTGTTGCACTAGCTAACCTGCCTGCCAGTATAGAATTATAGAATTTAGCTACTTCTGCCTGTTGGATAATCCAAACTGGCCACACTCTCCTACATAAAAATAGTAAATATATGCCAAAGTCACAAGTTGACAGTAAAGAGCTTTGTAATATTCTGCTACATTAATTAAAATTGTTAACAGGAGGAGAGCTACAACACAAGCATACTTAAGAAGATACAGAGTGCTGAAGTAACTCAGTGGGTCAGGCAGCATTACAGGAAAGGTGATGTTTCGGGTCGTCAGTCTGAAAAAGGGTACCAACCCAAAACGACCATGTTCTCCTGAGATGCTGCCTGTCCTGCTGAGCTACAGCATTCTGTGTCTTCTTTCGTAAACCAGCATCTGCAGTTCCTTTTTTTCCTACACAAGTGCACTTACTTGTTTGTGACGATAGTCCCAGTTTATCACTTGCTGCAACTCTCCAATGCTTGCAGACAGCACCTCAATCTTTTCCTGTTGGTCAGGTGGTATTGTTCTGGCAAAGCAAGTGTTTTCCAATAAAGTTATTTATATTACTTCATATGACTTGCACATCTTTAAAATATCAAAGTAATATATTTTAGTAATAGTACATCAGGATCTAGTCTATTCCATCATTACTTTTAGATGCTGCACTCCATCCTTCAACTGATAACTTGCGCCAACATTTATGGGGTTAAACAAAAGTATTCCATTACAACAGATAATCTGGGTTGTGTTTTGGATTAGTGTTTGATCCTGTGTAACAAGATGATTATAGGAGAGAGCCATATTAAATTTGTGAATTGAAATATTCACCAAGAAAATTAAAATGCATCAAAATGGTGCAGAATGCTACAAATGGAGATTAATGGAGAGCAATATTAAGGATACATTAAAAATATATCCCAGCATATTTCTTACTGAAGCTGCATTTCTTAAATGTGCAGCATCAGCAGTTGTTTTCCTCACGGTATCCTAGTCTAAGAAAAAGTTTCACCATTTTGATTTTTTCCAGTGCAGATGTCGACTTTGTAGTGCACAACACAAAGTGCTGGAGGAACTTCAAGCCTGAAGACGGGTCCCAACCAAAAAAAAACCATCTCTATTTTCCCTCCACAGATGCGGCTTGACCTTCCGAGTTCCTCCAGCACTTTGTCGTTTGCTCAAGATTCCAGCATCTACAGTTCCTTGTGTCTCCACCGTGTAGTGCAATTAATGCACGATGGTTCCCACAGATAGCTGATCCAACAAACAAAATCAATAGTATATTTTCTGTATCCAATGGGACCTGTGGCCGTGCAACGTAGCAACTAATATTAAGGGCCGGTCCCACTTGGGCGTCATTTGCGCGTCACGCAGATGACACGCAAAGATTCTTTACATCCCAAAATCCTGGGGCGCCTCGCCCAACTGCGTGTCACTGCTTACGTCACCAGGAACACGTAATGTCGCGTACATTACGCGCAAATGACGCACAAGTGGGCCCTTCAGGAGTTTTTTTTTTTTAAACTTACAGTGGGTATAATTAGAGAAATAAATTCTCCTCTCACAGCTTAATCTGCATTAGTGTTAACCTACCGAAGACTTTGAATTCTGTATTTCATTTCTTCATTTGATGTAAGCATCTGCTGCATCATCCCCAGATTCATTGCCTGTGGAGAATAATTACACTTGTTATATTTTTCTGCTAACATTATACTTTTGCTGTGCAGCTACTTTCCCTAAAAATATATTTTGCACTCCTCTACTATGAGAATAATCATAACCAGATCAGCCAAATAAAGATTGAATTTAAAATTCAGTTGGCTTGCATGCAGGGAAGACGTTAGAAAGAACCTGAAAGTCAAATCAATCAATTTATTTATTAGATAGAATCTATCTACAAACAAGACAGTCAGTGTTGCAGACAATACAAACAGGAAAATGTAAAGAATGGAGAATCCAACACCTATTAAATGCAAGCATTTAGAAAAACGCTTTAACTGTTGTTCTGATAAAAGGCAATGTATTATACATGGTGAAAAATGCTCAAAGGTATAAGGATAAAGGATCAGAAAACTGTAAAGATAACTTGCACTTTCAGTGTCTAGATAATGGAGCAACACAATCAGAAAAAATAGCATATAATCTCCGGAGACTAAGAAAAGCAGGACTCCCTACTGTTTAACTAAGGACCATCTACAGGGGCACCATAAAGAGTATATTGATTGACCTACGGCACCACTTCCTGGTTTGGGAGCTGCAAGGCTTATGAGCAAAACCAACTTAACAGCCAGTAGGATCATTGGTGCCACACTCCCTTTCCTGTTGGAGATCTATCAGAAGTGGAGCATCAGCAGAGTCATCTCCATTATTAAGGACCCCTATCATCCATCACACCACATCTTCTCCATTCTGCCATCAGGGAAGAGGTACAGGAGCATCAGCTGAAAAACCAGCAGGATGCTACACAGCTTCTTCCCACAGGCAATCAGACTGGTTAACGGACTGTGTCCCCTCCCCATATATCATACACCAACACATCTAACCTCGCCCCTACTTTGACAGCTAGGCACCTAATGTCTGTATGTCTGTATTTATTTCAATTATTAGGCCTATTTTAGATATGGTCATTTTAATTTTTAAAGCAATATGTATTTATTCTTTTATTAACTGCACTGGCGGGAACTGATTGCGAAACTATTTTTTGTTTCATCTGTGTATGCAAGTACTCAGTTAAAATGACATTAAAGTAAATACTGAATATAATCCAATTCATAAATGAATATTTTTGTAGGATGATGAAAGATGCTTTCACAATAACACTCCCTCAGGAATACCACAGGGGCAAATAAATCTCATTTCATTAAAAAAACCAATTTAGATATCTAATTCTAAGTCAATAAAATGAGTCCTTAACGTTTCATATAAGAGCAAAAATTTTATTTGTTGCAGGAATCTTGTTCTGTGGAACATAAGATTATACTTCATTTATAAATCAATACTCACAAAACTTTTTTGTTGGTTCAGATAGATATCCAGAGCTCTCCTTCTGAATTGGAAAAAGCTGATGATACCACTCAGGATCATAATGACACGTTTTGTTTCTATGTTCATTAAATTCGTACAACAGATGAGCAAGTAAGAAAGAGAAAGAAAAACAGTCAGCGCCAACCATATTTTGATGATGAATTCTTAAAATTGGATCATGTGAGCAAATATATTAAACAATAACAATAAGGATTGTTCATTTCCAGTGGTGCTCAAAAACATAATTATACTTAGCATTTCTCTAAAATATAATTCAATATAATCTCACTCAACTGTAATTATCAATAGGTTAGCTATCAAGTTACTCAATACAAAATTGTGAAAAATGGTCAATGCTACTTCTCCTACACCAATATATATGTGATAAGTACAATGTTTATAGATGAAGTGGAATATACTAATCTTCTGCTGGTTTCCAAAATTTACTTAGACTGCACTGGAGTTGTGTTAATAAGTTTGAAAAAGCTTGCTCAAGTTAAATTTTACATCAGATCTGGTTAAGCTGAAAATAGGTTGTCCTATAGTGCAAAATATACAAGTTGTAGGGCTATACTTCTACTAGATGTTTCCACTAGAGGGAGAGTCTAGGACTAGAGGTCATAGCCTCAGATTTAAAGGACGTTTTTTTAGGAAGACCATGAGAAATTAATTTAATCCGTGGGTGGTGGATCTGTGGAATTCTTTGTCACCAAGGCTGTAGAGGCCAAGTCAGTGGATATTTTTAAGGCAGAGATAGATAGATTCTTGATTAGTACAGGTGTCAGAAGTTATGGGGAGATGTCAGGGCAATGCAGTTACGAGGGAGAGATAGATCAGACATGATTGAATGGTGGAGTACACTTGATGTGCCGAATGGTCTAATTCGACTCCTATTACTTATAACCCATACTCTTCACGTTACAAGACCACATCACAATAGCACATAGTAGAAAACTGAAATGGGTGCATTTGTGCCAAAAATCATTCACAAGTAATATTCAAACTTTACTATAAATTGAGTTTGTTCTGTTGTGCAGCTGCTTAAAGAATTTGATTACCTGTCAACTCTCATGATTTATTATTGGCTACACTACACGTGGTTATACATGAGGAATGATATTAAACTGGACAAATGACTTTTAGGTGGATGCAAGTCAGTTCACTTAATTTACTGCTTTGGATAATTTCCCTATGCTTTTATGTCAAACATGTCATTCAATTTAGTAATGTGAATTATTGATTTAATACAGGCATTCAATGTCTGTGGAGGGTTTTAATTTAATCCCAAGCCCCGTGATTTGAGTCATAGAACTAAATCTCAAAGAAGTGCATATTATGCATGAAATTGCATGCTTTAATGGAAGTTGAATTAATTTAGAAACTTACTGGGATTCCAGAGGTCATTCATCGTAAAATTTGGGATTGCGCACATGGATATCAAATTATGCCTGAGTAAGACATTTAAAAACAAGTCAGTTTGTACAATGTTGGTTTCTTTCAAACAATACCACAAAAATCATTTAACAGTATCCTTTTTCAAGCAACACAAATTCCATCTAAATAATTCTAAAAAACAACGAAATCATGGTTATATCATTTAACATTCAAATATAATTTGGCCTTTTAATGTGTAATTAGTTCTTGTGAGTAGACTCTATTACTTCTGAAAGTTAGCTAGATTTCATATTAGATTAGTAATATGAATGTGTGAGAACACAATTAAAAACTCTTGCATCCCAATGATTGACTGCCAGGAAAGATATCTAAGCCGTCTAACACTAATAGGTGGCCCTTCTACCACTTTGCAATTAACATGGAACACAGAGCAGTACAGCATAAGAACGGGCCCTTCAGCCCAGTGTCTGTGACAAAGCCAAGACTAACTCTTACCTGCTTGCACGTAAACAATATCACTCCAAATCCACTTGCCTTACTAAAAGCCTCTTAACCTCAACCATCCATTCCACTTTCACCCCTACCCCCAGTAGCCTTTCCAGGCACCAAGCGCTATGTTAAAAAAAACTTGCCCCGCACATCTCTTTTAAACTCTCCCCCTCACCTCAAAGCTGTGCCCTCTAGTTTTTGATATTTCCACCTTGGAAAAAAACATTTTGACTGTGTAACCCATTTGTAAACGCAAGCTGAAAGGACAATATATGAATGCTTAGCCCTCACTGAGACCTTCATCATGAGCTCAGGGAAGGTATTAAGTGGCCATCCCTTACACTTTCTGACCATTTTCCACCACAAATCCCTGCTGACCACTGGGTTCTTCCAGCATTTTGTTTTTTTGCTCAAGGTTCAGTCTCTTGTGTCTTCTGTATTAGCACAACATGAATGGCATTTCCCTACCAATTAACACACAGTTCAGGACAGGGCGTGATAGCTTTGTTATTTAAATGTTTTACATATCCAGAGACTCACCCCTCAATCCTGCAACAAATGAGGTATATTTTGAGTGTCTAGGTTCTGAGAAGCCTTTAGACGATTCATGTCCCATACTTTGTCCCAGTTTGAACATTCAGAAGTGCCTTTTCAGTACTCACATTATCCATTTGTTGCTCTCAAAATATAGAAGCAAACATCACTGAAGAAGCTATTGAATTATATTGAATCACTTATCTTTGTTCTTAAGAGCATAAACATATAAACATAGAACATAGAAATTAGGTGCAGGAGGAGGCCATTCGGCCCTTCGAGCCTGCACCGCCATTCAATATGATCATGGCTGATCATCCAACTCAGTATCCCGTACCTGCCTTCTCTCCATACCCCTGATCCCCTTAGCCACAAGGGCCACATCTAACTCCCTCTTAAATATAGCCAATGAACTGTGTCCTCGACTACCCTCTGCGGCAGAGTTCCACAGATTCACCACTCTCTGTGTGAAAAAAGTTATTCTCGCCTCGGTTTTAAAGGATTTCCCCCTTATCCTTAAGCTATGACCCCTTGTCCTGGACTTCCCCAACATCGGGAACAATCTTCCTGCATCTAGCCTGTCCAACCCCTTAAGAATTTTGTAAGTTTCTATAAGATCCCCTCTCAATCTCCTAAATTCTAGAGAGTATAAACCAAGTCTATCCAGTCTTTCTTCATAAGACAGTCCTGACATCCCAGGGATCAGTCTGGTGAACCTTCTCTGCACTCCCTCTATGGCAATAATGTCCTTCCTCAGATTTGGAGGCCAAAACTGTACGCAATACTCAAGGTGTGGTCTCACCAAGACCCTGTACAACTGCAGTAGAACCTCCCTGCTCCTATACTCAAATCCTTTTGCAATGAAAGCTAACATACCATTCGCATAAAGACTTAATGTACTTTGTCTTTGGAGAGATTCTAGTGAGATGGTCTACAAAAGGTGGTGCAACAGTAGAGTTGCTACCTTACAGCGCTATAGACCTGGTTTCAATCCCGACTGCAGGTGGTCCGCAAAACGCGTGGGTTTTCTCATTCCATATTCCAAAGATGTACAGGTTTGGAGATTAATTGGCTTTAGGAAAATGTAAAATTTGATCTTAATGTGTTGGATAATGCTAGTGTACTGGAATTATTGGTCGGCCCAGACTCGGTGGGCCAAAGGGCCTGTTTCCACGCTCTATCTCTAAACTAAACGAAAAGCATGTCTGTTTGTCGAGACAAATAAAGTCCTTTCCTATCCATCACTTTTAGTCTCCAAGTGTTTTAGTTTACTGGTCACAACATGGCAAACCAGATATTTCAGGAGACACTCGTCTGAACAACTTGGATTCTCAGCTACCCAAAATGCCTTATTCTGTCGGACCACTTTGATACTTACATGCAAATATACAGGTTCAATGTTGCGATAGAATTTTCAAAAAGTTGTGGATATGGTACGTTTTCATCTCCAGGCAGCTATAGATAAACCAGATGCATTGATTTAGGTCCCTTGCATTCCATTTGAATAATTCATTTGAGAAGTTGGCTTATAGATGATATAAAACTAGAAATATTCTTCAAAGATTAAATGTCAAAGTGCAAGATTAATAAGGTAAAACATTATTTCATACAACCACTGCAGACGTTATTCTGCAAGAATCACTACTGGCTCTAAATTTTAACACAATCGACCCTAGTGGAATAATAACCGATGTTACATAGGTAAGTATAAAAGAAAAGAGATAAAAGTGAGTGTTTTATCTGCATTAAAGAGTAAGTTCACAAAGTCTAACTAACGTCAGGAAGATCAATGCTTATATATTACTCTATGGATAAACAAATGTACATTAAAGTGGGACTTAATATATTCATATCCATAATCAAGTACTTGTGTAGCAAGCACCAATTCTTGTACTACAGGTGCACAACCTTTTATCCGAAATTCCAAATAACGAAAAGCTCCGAATAGCGGACATTTTTTCGGTCCTTGAAGAAAGGTCCTTGTAGACGTTCACCGAGGGCGGCCCGCAGAGGTGACAGCGGAACCTCCGGTCGGTCTTCGAAGAAAGGGGAACTAAATCCCCATTCATAAAAGAGAAGGTGAGGGTATATTGCGCGGGAGGGTTAATAATTGACAATCTGCTGCTGCCTGCCCGCTGAGTTAAAAAGTTCCCACAGTAGACTGACGATACACAGTGTATCGCGAGTCTTGCGTGGGAACTTTTTAACTCAGCGGGCAGGCAGCAGCAGATTGTCGCTCCCTTCAGTTTCACCCCACCTACACCCCTCTGCTTTCCGGCCATGTGTGTGACCCCTTTCCCTCCCCAGAGACTCACAGCCAGCAGCAACTCTAGCCCAGCCCCGTTCCAACTCCAGAGGAACCCGAGTTGCGGATGAGGGGGCGCAGCTCGGGCTGTGGGCGAACTGCCACTTGTCGCTGTAGTGGCCCATCGGGGAGTGGGTTCCCAGTGTCCTGTCCAGGTCCTGACGTCTCCGGCAAGCACCCCCCTGGACAGGAGGAACTGAGACTGGGAACTGCCACTGTACCGCCCTTGCCCCCCCCTGGACGGTGCAATGGGCGGGGGGCGGGGAGCTGGAGAGGGGAGGGAGGCCGGGAAGCAGAGGGGTGTAGGGGGGTGAAACTGAAGGGAGTTAGTTAAAAAGTTCCCACGCAAGACTCACGATACACTGTGTATCGTGAGTCTACCGTGGGAACTTTTTAACTCAGCGGGCAGGCAGCAGCAGATTGTCAATTATTAACCCTCCCGCACAATATACCCTCACCTTCTCTTTTGGCCGGAGACGCCAGGGCCACCAGAAGCCGCTCCCCGATGGGCCGATACGGCAACAAGTGGCAGTTCGCCCACAGCCCGAGCTGCGCCTGCTCATCAGGACACCAACCCCCAGGCCTGCACTGCAAGCACGGAGATCCCAGATCAGCAATTGCAGCCCAGCCCCGCTCCAACTCCAGAGGGATACAGAGAAGCTGATGGTGTGCAAGTACGTCTTGTTCTCGGGGTGGCGCAGCTCGGGCTGTGGGCGAACTGCCACTTGTCGCCGTAGCGGCCCATCGGGGAGCGGATTCCTCTGGAGTTGGAGGGGGAGGGGGATATTGTGCTGTTTGATCGCCCCCTGCTATCCTAGGGACAGGTAGACACAGCGGCTTTTGAGAATGGTGGGCAATCACTTCCAAAGTTCTGCCCACACAGTCAGTACACCTCTCCTACACTTGTCTCCCGCACTAAGATCATCTCGCAGAGCATGATCCCAGCCTAACCCTCCCTATTCTCTCCTATTCTGCAAGAAAAAACTACATTGAAGACTCAAACTCGCGATCGAGTAACTGCCAGGATCGAGGCGCAAACTCGCGACCTTGCGGATATGAGCCGAGCACTCTACCACTGAGCCAGCCGTTAAAATCTACGCTAAAAATCTTCCATTCCGAAAGCCGAAAAATTCCGAATTACGAAAAGTGTCTGGTCCCAAGGCTTTCGGATAAAAGGTTGTGCACCTGTATTATCAATTTTCACTTATTACACTGATAATCAAGCCAATCATGCCAACGTGTAATGGATGGTACACAGAGTCAAGAACATAAATATATATTGTATGCATTATTCTTGCTAATGTTTACTCACCATGCAGAAACAATCTGGCCGTGCATCGAAAATATACTGCAGAGTTCTCATGTACAAGCACTGCACAACCTCTGGCTATTGAAACAAAAAAAAGTTTTTTTTTTTCCCCATTCATATTACATTGCAAGCAAGTTCAAATATGACATTTTCAAGCAAGCCAGTATTAGCATGATCTACTTTTACAAATAAGAATTCAAAATGTACATAAATGACAATTATTCATGAACCAGTACATGTAAAATTATTTTCTAGAATATTATCAAAATATACTTAGAATTATTTCCATTATGCATCTCAATTCATATTTTACAACCAAGAAACTCTCTTTGAAACAGCTGGACACCTATCTCAATATGAGTAGTACATAGTAAAATGTTCAAATATTCTAAGGTTGCATGAATGCTGTAAGAAACAGACTACTTTGTTCTCTAATCTCAGAGAGTTGAAAATGTATTCAAAAGTGTCAAGGGAACAGCACATCAAAACTAACAATGAAAATAATGAATGTAGGGTTTGAGCCATATTCTTTTCCAGCTCCATTTAAAAATATATGTTCCACTTCTTAATGCTCTTGCCCTCATAAATCAATGCATTCTTGGCTATGAGTGATTTTACAGAAGTTTAGAGAAATGTTATAAAATGCTTACCTTAGAAATGTCAGCTTTGGTAACGTTGCTAGCTTCTGGCCCACTTAATATGTGTTTGCGACAGTAATTTACAATATAATCCAATTTACAAATAGGAAAGGCAACTCTTTCCCCCTCCATTTCAGCTATAAAGTAGAGTGCATTTTAGAATTCACATTGGCATTGTTTAACATGTTAACCAAGTCACAATTATTAAAAGGGTCTCAACCCAAAACGTCATCTATTCCTTCTCTCCAGAGATGCTGCCTGTCCCGCTGAGTTACTCCAACATTTTGTGTCTGCTCACAATTATTAACTATATCTACCCCTTCTCTTATGTGCTCCCCCAACTTCGGTGCACAACCATTTCTCCCGCTATCCAGCTCCTCCCACCTATATCTCTCCCACTGGCTTTACATTTCTCTTCGCGTCTCTCCTTACTTGACACCTTTTGACTCCTTTACATCTCTAGCCTTCGTCACTTACCACACCCATCAAAACCCTCCTCACCTATCCCATGCCAGGCTTTCTCCTGACCCCACCACTTTTCCAACTTTCTGCCCCCCCTCCCCACTATAAAATCTGACGAATGGTTCCGAAATTGTCACCCATGTTGCCTGACCTGCCGAGTTACACCTGCATTTTGTGTTTTGTTCTCTATACCAGCTATGAGAGTTGGCAATGTTCAAAAAATATTTAATATCTTGTAATCTTTTGTCTACATGGAAATCGACATTAATCCACAACTTAATCTGATATGAAAAATTTAAAGTTAATATAAACGCTGAATATTACATAAAACCTCATCTTGTTGACTAAATTGATATGTGGGAAATAAATTAAGATCAGGGAAGCTAGCAGATAAACATCTAATGAGGTTCAATCTAGAAATTAAATGACAGATGCACTCTAATACCTTTGAGCATAAATTGCTTGCCATAAATTATGTCAAGTTGTATAATACCACTTATATCATCTGACTTATTAACTCTGAAAGATAATCGCATGCACAACTAATGACACAGTGACACCTCGATTCAAAATACTACTTATGGGAAATTTAACATTTTGTCCCAATTAAAAAAGGTGTAGTCTGCAACTAAATGCAAATATGCATTACATATAAATATTCATCAAAACAAAATATACATGTTTTGAATATGTTGCAAATTTGCTTCCCTGTCCAGATTTATCCATTTTTATCCAGTGGCATGCTAGATAAATTATTCATGCACCTGCACGGTAGAACAATGGGATAGATTAAAAGGAAAAGTTAACATGCTTACGTGGTTTAAAAGTCTTTTCAAATACTTCTTACTATAGAAAACAAAGTAATAAAATACACAATTAAAATCTTCAATTTTCAAAGCATTACATGTGTTATATTCAACTAATGGCCAAAATTACAGTCTTTGAATACCAGTGTAAAATTCAATTATTTGCCACTAATCCAAGTAGCAAGATTGTGACATGACTGAATGGCCCCAGTACGATGTGTTGGAAGGAACCGCAGATGCTGGTTTACACCAAAGATAGACACAAAATGGGGGTCAAGGTAGAAGCGTTCACGATCCCTGTCAAGTAATATCACCAAATTTACTTACGAATTCTACCAAACACTTTGAAGCCAAATCGAAAGCCGAAAGACAAATGATGTCCAGAAGCCTAACAAATGGCAGTAGCCCATCAGCCCGGAACAGGAAGAGAGGCCAACACCCGCCCCCAAGGCCGGCTTTGACCATCATATCTCTAAATGTTGAAGGACTCTCTGCAACTAAAGAAGAACTTGTTGCCCAACTCTGCAGAGAGCATCAGTGTGATATTCTCTGCCTCCAAGAAACTCACCGCGCACATCCCCGCCCTCCAGTGGAAGGCATGACCAACCTCATTGAAAGACCACATGAGAAACATGGAAGCGTCATGCTTGCAAAAAACTGGACAATCATCGAATCAACATCAAAGAGCGATGTAAACAACATTGAGGTCCTAACCGCTGAGCTCAGAGGAATTACCAACACCTCCGTCTACAAGCCACCTCCCACACCTTTCCTGATGCCAGAAATACCATCATCTGGGAAACCAAGGATAGTGATTGGAGACTTCAACAGCCACAGCTCACACTGGGGTTACGCTGGGAACAACGCTGATGGAGATGCAGTGGAAGCATGGGCCAAAACCAACCAGATCTACCTGATCCATGATGCCAAGCAACCAAAGTCCTTTAATAGCGGACGATGGAAAGCCGGCTACAACCCTGATATCGCGTTTGTCAGCCACAGCATCTCTGGATTGGGCAAGAAGCTGGTACTGAAGCCACTGCCAAAAACCCAACACCGCCCCATTGGCCTTACAGTCAATGCTGCAGTTACCCCAGCCACAGTTCCTTTCCAGAGAAGATTCAACTTTGGGAAAGCGAACTGGCCTGGTTTCCAAGAAGATCTTGAAGGGAAGATCGCCCACCTCCAGCAGACCCAAATACTATCAAATCTTCACCAAGTTAGTGCACCAGGCAGCCCAAGAGAACATCCCGAGAGGCTGCCGCACTCAATACATCCCCGGCCTTGACACTAAGCAGCGAACTATATGAGCAATACCAACAGCTCTACGAATCTGACCCCTTTGCTGAAAGCACCATGGAAGTAGGTGAGAGACTCATGACCTCCCTATCAGAATGCTGCCAGCAGAAATGGCAAACTCTACTGGAGACAACTGATATGGCAAAAAACAGCAAAAAGGCATGGAGCCTCATCTGAAAAATCAGCAATGACCCATCAACACATCAACAGTATACCACCACGGCCAACCAAGTTGCGTATCAGTTGCTGCTCAACGGGTAATCCACCACCAAACAGCCAAGACCAAAGGCAGACCGACTTCAGCACTCCCAAAACACCGGACTGACTGAGCCGTTCTCCCTTGAAGAGCTCAATATCAGCATCAAAGCCCTCAAGACTGGCAAAGCCATTGGCCTGGACAATATTTTCACAGAGGAGATCAAGCAATTTGGACCTCTGACACGGAAGTGGGTCCTTGAGCTGATGAACAATTGCATGCTGACAAGAAACATCCCAAAGATCTGGAGGAAAACCAAAATCATCGCTCTTCTAAATCCTGGTAAACATCCAGCATATGCAAAGAGCTTCCGCCCAATCTCCCTGCTATGCCACCCATACAAGCTGTTTGAGCGCCTGATCCTCAACAGGCTTGCCCCAGTCGCTGAACCAGCCATCATCCCTCAACAAGCTGGATTCCGACCTGGCAAATCCACAACAAGTCAACTTCTGAATCTCACACAGCACATTGAAGGGGTTCCAGAAAGGACTGGTGACAGGAGCCGTCTTTGTTGATCTGTCTGCCGCGTTTGACACTGTGAATCACCGCCTCCTCCTAAAAAAGATCTTGGAGAATACCAAAGACCTGGCACTCACGGACCTCATCAGAGCCCTCCTGAAAGATAGGCGCTTCCATGTTGTCCTTAACAACAAGCAAAGTCGCTGGTGACGACAATGGAATGGCTTGCCTCGAGGTAGTGTGCTGGCTCCACTACTATATAACATCTACACCAGTGACCAGCCAATGGACCAGAACACTGAGCGGTTCATCTACGCCGACGACCTCTGTGTAACATCCCAAGAGAGTACGTTTGAAGCTGTAGAAGCGAATCTCACCTCAGTCCTAGATGAGCAACACCTCTACTACGAGCGCAACCACCTACACGCAAACCCTGCGAAGACCCAAGCCTGCTCGTTCCGTCTCAGGAACCGGGAAGCAAACAGACCCCTTAACATCACATGGTCTGGAACACCTCTTGAGCACTGCACCAACCCTGTCTACCTCGGTGTAACACTGGATCGCACTCTCTCCTATAAGGAACACGTCAAAAACACCAAACTGAATGTTAACTCCCGAAATAACATCCTCCGGAAGCTGACCAACTCCAAATGGGGAGCCACAGCACACACATTAAGATCTACTGCTCTGGCCCCGTGCTACTCCTCTGCGGAGTATGCGTGTCCTGTTTGGGAGAGATCATCCCATGCCAAGAAACTAGACCCAGTGTTCAATAACACCTGACGCTCAATCACTGGCTGCTTAAAGCCCACCAACATAAACAACCTGCACCTCCTCGCTGGCATTGCCCCTGCCGATGTGAGACGGGAAGTCGCCAGCCGAGTAGAGATGACCAAGACCACGAGTGATGAACGCCACCTCCTCTACGGACGTGTACCCCCAGCCCAACGGCTGAAGTCCAGGAGAAGCTTTCTCAGCCATGTCCAGCCCCTAATAGCATCACGGGAAGAAACCAGACTCCAACTATGGACAAAAAGGCATGAGGACGACCCCCCCTCCTACTGACATGGGTATCCCTCCTTCTGAAGCCCTCCCTCCAGGCTCAGAAGCACCATGGGTCCAGTGGAAGACGCTCAACCGCCTGAGAACAGGAACAGGGCGATCAAAAGCTGCCAGTGGCGCTGGTGCCAGCAGCCTCCACCTACAGCCCGGTATCTTTTTGTTTTTTTGTTTATTTTGTTATGTTAAAAGTGTATTTTTTTGTGCAGCCCAAAGGTTTTTTTATGTGGGGGAAGAGGGCACGGACTGTGGGGATACCGGGACTTCATATAACTTCCAGGTGAGGACGCGAAGAAGATTATTTGAGTGGCGTAACTCCCCCCCCCCCCCACAGCGGGATAGCCTACCTGGATTGTTTCGGCGAGATCCTGCATTTTGAGCCCACTCCCAGATCCTTTTCAGCGGCGGGAGTCAATCACAGCGCTGGAACATCGCGGGGGGTGGCGATGCCTTACCGGGGGTCGCCGTCTGGAGCCCGGAGTGAACTGGAATCTTAAAAGCTGCCATTTCGACCAACACCAATGGGAGCTAAAGGAGCTGCGGTATTTTAATCGAGCTCCAATGCGGGCGGCGCTGACAACCGGTAAGTCATGGGGTCCTGCGAGACAGCCCAGCTCGGCCTGTGGAATGCACCAGCATGCGGACAGCCGGCAGTGATGAAGGCGGCTGGCATGTTGGAGGTCCATAACAGGAGGAGGAGGAGGATGCTCAAAGTCGGGAAGCTCGGCGCGTCAGCGTTCCACCAGCCCGGCGTGAGGGGAAATAGGTGAACATCGGGCCAAAACCCTTCCTCTGAGGCGACCCGCTAGGTGCTCGGAAGGCCCCGACTACCTTCCATTTTCCACGGAGGGGCAGGCTGGCCATATCTGACTATGGTGCCTTCCTCCAACTTGGGAAGCCATTCTTGCTATCGATGTTGTGCAGTGCAGGACCAGGTTTTCCCGTTTGTGCTTTTGTTAAATTTGATAATTCAATTTCAATTTTATTTTTTAATATGTTTTATTATTTATTTATTATTTATTTTTATTATTTTTCTTGTGATTTTTTTTAACGATACTGCTGTACGGGAAATTCATTTCGTTGTCTCAAAGTGAGGCAACGACAATAAAATTTGAATACAATACAAGAATACAATACAAGATGGCCAGATGGGGCTATGAAACTGGCCAAACCACCTGTGAATGTGGAGAAGAGGACCATACAATGCAGCACTGCTTTGTCTGCCCCCTACTACCCAACCAGTGCAGCCCAAAGGATCTTGCAGTGTTCAATAAAAACGCAAAGGACTGTATAAAGGAATGGGAAACTGTCATATAACCAACCAGCTTCAAAGGCACGAAAAGAAGAAGACACAAAATGCTGGAGTAACTCAGCGGGGCAGGCAGAATCTCTGGATAGAAGGAATGGGTGATGTTTCGGGTCGAGATCCTGCATTTTGAGCCCACTCCCATATCGTTTTCTAGTGAGTTTTGAGTCAATCACAGGGTTTTCAATGGGTCAGAGTCCCGGGCATGGGTGGCTGGAAGAATTACAGAGGAGCAAGACTTTGAATGGATTAAAAATTCAGAACTGGAATCTTAAAATTGAACCATTTCGACCAGACACCAATGGGAGCTAAAGAATGAGAGGTTAAACTATCTTTAATCAGACTTTACATTGCACTGGCCAGACACTGCGACCAGTAAGTGGCTATGAAAGGTTTAGAGGGAGACAGGTCAACCACTAATGGGCAAATGGGACTAATGCACCAGCATGCTGGTACAGCAGGCAGTGATGAAAGCAAATGGCATGTTGGCCTTCATAACAGGAGGAGTTGAGTATGGGAGCAAAGTGCTGGAGAAGCTCAGCGCGTGCAGCAGCATCCATGGAGCGAAGGAAATAGGCAACGTTTCGGGCCAAAACCCTTCCTCTGAGGCACCCGCTAAGTTTCTCCAGCACTTTTGTCTACCTTCCATTTTCCAGCATCTGCAGTTCCTTCTTAACCATATCTGAAGTATTGTGGCCAGTTCTGGTCTCCCAACTTGAGGAAGGACATTCTTGCTATCGAGGGAGTGCAGCGCAGGTTCACCAGGTTAATTCCCGGGATGGCAAGACTGTCATATGTTGGTAGAATGGAGCGGCTGGGCTTGTATACTCTGGAATTTAGAAGGATGCGAGGGCATCTTATTGAAACATTTTAGATTATTAAGGGTTTGGACACGCTAGATGCAGGAAACATGTTCCCAATGTTGGGGGAGTCCAGAATCAGGGGTTAAACTGTTTAGAACGGAGATGAGAAAAAACGTTTTCTCACAGAGGGTGGCGAGTCTGGAATTCTCTGCCTCAGAGGGTGCTCTAGATGCTTTCAAGAGAGAGCTAGATAGGGCTCTTAAAGATAGCGGAGTCAGGGGATATGGGGAGAAGGCAGGAACAGGGTACTGATTGGGGATAATCAGCCATGATCACATTGAATGGTGGTGCTGGCTCGAGGGGCCGAATGGCCTACTTGTCTAATAAAAATGGGACGTGTAAATAGTGCATCTAGAACGGTCTGTGCTGCATCTGCATGACTCTAGATGTATTGGCTCTTGGCCATGACGTCAGGCCGGCTGCTGACCAACTGAGCATGCGGGCGACCGGCTGCCGGCTCTCCATGGCAGCGGCGCCGGCTCTCGACCGGGCCGGCGGAGCATGCGCGGTAACACCGATCCCCGTTACCGGCGCCGTCCGAGCATGCGCACAAGGGCAGGGGTGCCGGCATCGGCTCTGCCAGCTGCGACACGTACCCCCCCCCGCCCGCGCCCGGCCCGGACCCGCCCCGCCGAGGTGAGAGGTGATTTAGTTCTTTAAAATCCATCCACAACGTCGGCGGATGCGGAGTGATTTTTATCACCGCGTCTGCACAATTCGAGGAGTAATAGGCAGATGCCTCAGACAAATAGGGCAACAAAGCGCTGGCGGCTTCTGCAAAAGGGGCGATAGGATGGGTTACTTGCCGCGGACACACGGTGTCCGGTTGCCTCGGGTGCTCCGGCCGCCCTCACACCCCCGCCCGCAGTGACCGGTACCTTCACCCGCCGCCCGCCGCCGCCGCGCTCTGACTCCACCATTCAACTTTGGCGCCTTCGACGTCAACTGCCAGACGCCGTGACCTCACCGGTGAGATCATCGCGCTCTTGCGTCGCTTGGACCACAACAAGGAAGTGCAGCCAAACAATGATCCATTCCATTCTTGGGCAGGAAGGGACTGCAGATGCTGGAGTAAGTACACCGAATGTCCACGAAATGCTGCAGTAACTCAGCGGGTCAGGCAGCATCTCTGGAGAAAAAGGAATCTATCCAGAGATGCTGCCTGCCCCGCTGAGTTACTCCAGCATTTTGTGTGTCTACCTTCGGTATAAACCAGCATCTGCACTTCTTTACTAATACATTACCTTATCACCGTTTGCATTCATCTCTCGTTTCACACCTTACCCTTCCATGTCTCTGGTCTCCCTCTCCTCTGACTCTCAGTCTGAAGAAGGGCCTCTATTCATCCATTCCTTATCTCCGAAAGATCCCATCGATGGCAGGGAGGTCAGTACCAGTGATCGACCAGGTAGTATCCACCATTCTTTGTAATCACCTTTGTTCCTCGGCGTTTGAGTTGCAGTAACATAACAGGCCTGGAAACAAAGTGGCAACACACAGACCCGAGTTCGACCCTGATCTCCAGTGCTGTCTGCAGAATTTGCTCATTCTCCTTGCAACCACGTGGGTTTCCTCCAGGCCCTCCAGGTTCAGTTCAGTTCAGTTTTTTATTTGTCATATGTAGGTTAACACAGAGTCAATGGTACAATGAAATGTGTTTGACAAGACAACGGGTCACCTCAGCAATAATATTACCAGAATAAAATTAAGATAAAAAAAGATAAGGTAAAAGTGACATTGGTAAAGGGTTTCGGCCCGAAACGTCCCCTATTTCTTTCGCTCCATAGATGCTGCTGCACCCGCTGAGTTTCTCCAGCATTTTTGTGTACCTTTGGTAAATAAAAGACAATAATAAATAAAATAATCAATATATATGATATGTTTATTAGTTCAGAAGCCTGATGTCATGGTGATAAAAATTGTTCTTAAGTCTGGTGGCACGTGCAGCCTGTATCGTCTGCAGTAACAAGGAGAACAGCCTGCGTGCTGGGTGGCTGTGGTCCTTGATGCTGTGTGCCTTCGGCACAGAGACTCTCGCAGCAGCGGCGCAACGCTTCTGACGCCTCCGACAGCTCGGGACTCTTGCACTGCTCCATGGCCGGAACTGCAGCTAGCGACTCGCCAGCCCCGCAAACACTCGTCAGCCCCGACTCCCCGCAACCGTATCCGCTAGCTGCTTCCATCCCTCCCTCAACCCCGGCTCTCCAACACCCGCGGACCATGCAGTTTATCTGAGTTTTGAAATTTTCGTTGATCGCAGAATTTCTCACCACAGAGCGTGAGAAATTTCTGATCAGCGTGAGGGCGTGACAGTTTATTCGAATGTGTGATTCTCACGCTCAAAGCTACTGTACACTATTCTTGCTGCATAACAGGCCTGTAAACACAAGAGTCACTACTTTAATTGTGATGGATACCAACAGTGAAACTGCAATTCTTACTTACTTCAGGTCTTTAAACACAATATATACAGATAATATATAATAAGCCAAAACTATATAAAATCATAACCCCAATGTGCAACCAAAAACACTCCATAATTCGTCAGCTCCGTCAGCATCCATAAAGACTCCTCACACCCTTGTAACGGACTGTTTGAACTACTTCCCTCCGGCAGACGTTACAAGGCCTTCTACCCCCGAACCTCCAGACTCAGAAACAGCTTCATTCCCAGAGCTATAGCGGCTCTGAACCGGCCCTGCTGAGTGCCCCCCCACCCCCCATGGACTGTCTCCCTCGGATGGTCTCGACACACAGCTTATTTATTTATTTTACTTTTCTTTTTCATCGGTTGGAGCTGCATACTAAATCTCGTTGCACTGACGTGCAATGACAATAAAAGATATTATTATTATAATTATTATTATTATTAGTTGAGGCCAGGGTCAAGAGTGGTTGCTGCACAATAGGCCTGTAAGCATACTATACACAGATAATTTATTGAATTTTGCATTATTTTATTAATAATCTCAATATTAGTGCAACCAAAGACACTTCGAACAGATTCATAGTTGAGGTTAGAGTCAAGTGTGTGTTTAATTGTCATATGTACTGACAGTGCTACTGCACAGTTCTCACGTGCACGACAGACTTGTAAAAACAACAGTTAAGTATTTAATTGTAAGGTACACAAAAAAGCTGGAGAAACTCAGCGGGTGCAGCAGCATCTATGGAGCAAACGAAATAGGCTAGAAAAAGTGTTTAATTGTGATGCGTACCAGCAGTGGAACAATGAAATTCTTACTTACATCACCATTACAGGCCCGTAAACACAAAATATACAGAGAATATATAATAAACAAAATAAGAATGCATGAATAACCCCAATATTAGTGCAATTAATTCTTAATGCAACTAAAGACATTCCAGAGAGATTCACTGTTGAGGTTAGTGTTGTGCAGTGTTCAAGAGCCTGATGGTAGTTGGGAAGAAGTTGTTATTGAACTTGGTAATCACAGTTTTCATCCTCCTGTACCACCTTCCTGATGGTAGGAGTAAACTGAGAGCATGGCCATCGTAGTGTGGGTGTTTGTAGCTGGCTGTCTTTTTGAGGTAGTGTCTCCTATGGATCCCTTCGATGGCGGGGAGGTCAGTACTGGTGATCGACCGGGTAGTAGCCACCATTCTTTGGAATCACCTTTGTTCCTGGGCGTTTGAGTTGCAGCAACATAACAGGCCTGAAAACACAGTGGCAGCACACAGACCCGAGTTCAATCCTGATCTCCAGTGCTGTCTGTGTGGAATTTGCATGTTCTCCCTGTGATCACATGGGTTTCCTCCAGGCTCTCCGGTTTCCCCCCCACATCCCATAGACGGCAGGTTTGTAGGGTTAATTGACCTCTGTAAAGTGTTTAGGGATTGGATGAGAAAGTGGGATAACATAGAACTGGTGATCGAAAGTCGGCGTGGAATTGATGGGCTGGAGGGCCTGTTTCCGTGCTGGCAATAGGTTGATACTGGAAAGTGGGGTTTTGATAGGCAAAGGACAGAGATTTTCACTTACTGTAACTGCAGGAAAAATGTTCCCGATGTTGGGGGCGTTCAGAACCAGTGGTCACAGTTTAAGAATAAAGGGAGGGGCCAGTTAGGACTGAGATGAGGACAAACTTTCTTCACACGGAGAGTTGTGAATCTGTGGAATTCTCTGCCACAGAAGGCAGTGCAGGCCAATTCACTGGATGTTTTCAAGAGAGAGTTACATTTAGTTCTTGGGGCTAATGATATCAAGGGATATGGGCAAAAAACAGGAAAGAGGTACTGATTTTAGATGAATAGCCATGATCATATTGAATGGCAGTGCTGGCTCGAAGGGCCGATGGCCTATTCCTGCATCTATTTTCTATGTTTCTATGCTTGAGTATATGGCAATAAAACTCGATCACTTGATTTTGAAGCATTCATGCATGGTGGAGGTATAATGTAGTCATAGAGTGATACAGTGTGAAAACAGGCCCTTCGGCGCAACTTGCCCACACCCGCCAACATGTCCCAGCTATGCTACCTGCTTTTGGTCCATACCTCCAAACCTGTCCTATCCATGTATCAGTCTAACTTTTTCTTAAATGTTGGGATGGTCCCTGCCTCAACTACCTCCTCTGGCAGCTTGTTCCATACACCCATCACCCTTTGTGTGGATAAAGTTACCCCTTAAAAAGTTACCTCTTAAAAATACTTCATACAAAAAACATTGAAATCATACTTCTACAATGCACTAAAACATGATTTTAATACATCAAATTTCAAAATGTTCCTACTCTGGGAGGGGACACACCCTTCTTCCACAACCTCTCCCCACTCGGTTGCTCCACTCCCTCACCGGGTACCCCCAAGGCCAGTGATCGCACAGCCTCCCCCTTTCAAAAACGCTCCAATCCAATTTAAAGCATATATATTGCATTCAAGTGTAAGTTAAAAGACTCGCTACTGTATGAACCATATTGCACAATTTCAAGCTGAAAAATGCAAAAATTCCGTACCTCTTTCTGAACATTACGCGCAGAAAGTAATAATAATAATAATAATAATAATAATAATAATAATAATAATAATAATATATTTTATTGTCATTGCACATAAGTGCAACGAGATTTGGTATGCAGCTTCCATCCGATGTCATAACTTAAATAACTAATTAAATTTAGAGTTAGATACCCCGAGAACATGGTTTGTAAAAAGAACATTAAAACAGTAAAACAGTCAAAACAGTTCAAACAGACTAACGTGCAGACGTGTCTGTGCGACGTGACCATCCGAGGGAGACAGTCCATGGGGGTGGGGGGCACTCAGCAGGGCCAGTTCAGAGCCGCTATAGCTCTGGGAATGAAGCTGTTCCTGAGTCTGGAGGTGCGGGCGTAGAAGGCCTTGTAAAGTCTGCCGGAGGGAAGTAATTCGAACAGTCCATTACAAGGGTGTGAGTAGTCTTTATGGATGCTGACGGCCTTCCTGAGACACCGTGTGTGGTAGATGCGCTCCAAGGCTGGTAGCGGTGTCCCAATAATCTTCTGCGCTCTGTGGACGACGCGCTGAAGAGCTCTCCTCTCTGCCTCCATGCAGCTGAGATACCACACATAGATGCCATACGTTAGTATGCTCTCTGTGGTGTAGCGGTAGAAGGTTGTCAGCAGCTGTTGGGGCAGACCCGTCTTTATTAATGTTCTCAGGAAGAACAGTCGTTGCTGTGCCTTCTTGACCAGCGCAGCGGTGTTGATGGGCCATGTGAGGTCCTCTGAGATGTGAGTGCCCAGAAACTTAAAGCTGGACACTCTCTCCACACTATCCCCGTAGATGGAGATTGGGCCGTATTCTCCATTATGTGACCTCCTGAAGTCGATAATCAGCTCCTTGGTCTTGGAGGTGTTTAGTGACAAGTTGTTGCGGGAGCACCAGTCCGCCAGGTTCTGCACCTCCACTCTGTATTTTGTTTCATCACCGTTGGTGATCAGCCCGATCACCGTTGTGTCATCTGCAAACTTGACGATGGTGTTGGTGTCGAATGCAGGAACACAGTCGTGTGTGAAGAGGGAGTAGAGCATGGGGCTCAGTACACAGCCCTGTGGTGTGCCGGTGCTCAGTGTGATAGTGGAGGACAGGTGCGGGTCAGTCTCACTGCCTGCGGTCGCTCCGTCAGGAAATTCAGGATCCAATCGCATATCGGCGAGCTGAGGCCTAGCTGGTGGAGTTTGGTGGTGAGCTTGGTGGGGATGACCTTATTGAAGGCAGAGCTATAGTCTATGAAGAGCATCCTTATGTACTTGCCCTGTCTTCCCAAGTGATAACTACCCAGTTACACTCACAGTACATCTAATAACTAAACAGTCTAAACTCTTATGTTTGCAAGCCTATTGTGCAGCATGTCAAGGCTGCACAATTGCACTAATGGCACATATAATAATTAAACAGTTTAAACAGTCTAAACTTTTATGTTTACAAGCCTGTTGTGCAGCAAGACTGCACAGTTCCACTATTGGTACATACAATAACTAAACCGGGATCGTTTGCCAGGGATCGACCTCTGAGCTCCAATCACGGGAGCCTGCAGACTTTAACTTCATGTAGCTCGTGGTCTCTGGTTAGAGACCGACTTCGGGAGCTCCAAGCCGCAGGAGCTTTGACTGCCGGCTGTGAGAGCATCGATCGCCCCGACGAATAGTTCGACTGCCCCAACCGCGGGAGAAAAATGATGGAAGAAGATTAGACTTTATTGCCCTCCATCACAGCGAGAAATGTGGAATCCACTGTGGTGGATGTTTATGTTAACTTTTATGTTAACAATTGAACACTCTGGGGCAAGGGTTCCCAACCTGGGGTAAATTTGTTGTTTCTGGATTTATATTTTTTTATTCAATTATTATTCAAAAAAAATCTGAAGTAGATGAAAATTTGAAGTAGGCCTATTTTGTGAAAAAAACTATATTTTTTCTTTCTACTGCTTTGGACTTAACAATCTGTATTTTATACTTCTTAATTACCATGTTGCCAATGTAGTAGTCTAATTCAGAGGAGAATAACTAGGAAAAAACAAAATATAGAACAAATTATCCATATGCAAATATTATATCTATCTCTCGTATATTTATTTAACTGATTAATATGTTCTATAATAGCCTACCTACCCCAAGCACTCTGTGTTTTTGAAATGGTGTTTCCACATCGAGCTAACCCTCATTGTTACATTTCTCTGTGATAATGCATTTCACCTCCGTGCCCAACACCTGTGCAGTTACCATAGTTATCCTGTCAGACTCTTCAAAGTTAAATGTTGCCGCTCTTGTGGAAAAACGTTGTAACTCACATTCCATTTTTTTTCCGCAGATTATCGTGCAATCCATCATGTTGAACAAGATGAGAACTTATCTTGTGTCATACGTGGACTTTGGCTTTGATTTCATCATTGCAGATGGTGTTCAGAAACCACAATGTATTTTTTGTTCCAAAGTGTTGGGTAATGAGTCTCTGAAGCCTTCTATTCTGAAAGTTCACTTTATTTCTAGCCATCCAACACCACACAGATAGCGACCGGAAATCGCGATTTCGTGCAGCTGGAACATTGCCCAGTCTAGCATTCGCGCCCGAAAACAAACCTGTTTGTGGACTTTAGGAGGGCACATCATCTGAGGACGTACACACCATTGAAGATAAATGGGGATACTGTGAATAGGGTGAGCTGTTTTAAATACCTAGGAGTCCACATCTCTGAGTATATGACATGGACATCACACGTTGCAGCACTCGTGAGTAAGGCAAGGCAGCGCCTTTACCACCTCAGGCAATTGAGGAAGTTCAGAGTGTCTCGGAGGATCCTCCAGTGCTTCTACTAAGCGGCTGTGGAAAGCATCTTGTCCGGAAATATCACAATTTGGTTTGGGAACTGCTCTGCCCAGGACAAGAAGGCCCTGCAGAGAGTAGTGCGTTCAGCCGAACGCACTATGGGAACTACACTTGCCCCCTCTGCAGGAACTATACATCAGAAGGTGCAACTCGAGATCCAACAAGATGGGAGACCCCTTCCACCCCAGCAATGGACTGTTCCAGCTGCTACGGTCAGGCAAACGGCTCCGTTGCCATGCTGTAAGAACGGAGAGGATGAGAAGGAGTTTCTTCCCAGAGGCCATTAGGACTGTAAACTCCAATCTCTCCAGGGACTAACTTTACTGTACCATTTTACTGTTATGTGATGTCTTTTAAAATTGCTGTTGTTTTCCTTTTTCTTTCCTCCCACAAATAAGTAATATGTGAATATGTGATTCCGTTTGTAGTTTGTTTGTTTTTTTGCACAATTTGCAAGCATTGCCACTTTTCATTTCACTGCACATCTCGTATGTGTATGTGACGAATAACCTTGACTTGACTATCATGTGGCTCTGAGGATAGCGAAAGAAAAGAAACCTCATACAATGGGGGAAGAACTTGTGAGGATATGGTTGAACTCGTTTGTGGACAAGAAGCGAGGATAAAAGTTCAGAAAATTTCATTAGGGAACAAAGCAATACGCTCTTGTATTGGTGAGATGTCACAGGACATTCAGATCGTGGACAAAATTCGGGCTAGTCCGGCAAGAATAAATCTCCAGTTGGATGAGTCAACTGACGTGTTGAACTGCGCACAATTGCTGGGTTTTTTGTCGTTACGTGCATGCTGATCAGTTGAAGAGTTCTTGATGTGTGAAGATTTGGAGGAGACAACAAAAGCGGTGGACATTCTGGACAAAATGGATAATTTCCTTGAATGGAATCATCTTTCTTGGAATGGTGTTGGCTCGCTATACACAGATAGGATCCTGCCATGATCGGTGCCAGGTCTGGATTTATAACACTTGTGAAAGAAAGAGCACCGCACGTTGTTTCTTCCCACTGTGTCCTACATCGACATGCACTGGCAAGCAAAACCATTCCGGATTACTTGAAATTTGTTTTGAAGTATCTGTGAATTTTATCAGAGCACGAGCTCTCAATCATCGCCTTTTTAAAGTGTTCTGTGAGCAGGGGGGATCAGAACACACCGTCCTCCTCTACCACACTGAGCTCTCAAGATGCCTCGTTTTGTCTCGGGTTTTCGAATTGCGGACTGAAATGAAGATTTTTCTTCGAGAACGGAAATTCCCTTTGAGTGAACACTTTTGCGAAAATAAATTTATTGGAGCTTTAGCTTACTTCACAGATATTTTATCTCATTTAAATCAGCTCAATGTTCAAATGCAAGGAAGAAATTATTGATGCACGGGATAAAGTGCAGGGCTTTCAGGCGAAATTAGATTTGTGGAGCCGGAGAGTTCAGAACGGCAATCACCCAAATTTTCCCAAATTTGATGATTGGTAGGTGAACAAAAGTGGTGACAATATTCCTGAACTCAACATTGAAATTTGTCAGCATCTGGCTGCTTTAAAAATCAACTTTGATGATTATTTTGATGATACGATGTTTGTTAATGTTACCTCTTGGATAATCCATCTCTTCGAGACCAAACTGGAAGACATTAATGATGATGACTTATGTAAAGATGAATTGATTGATCTTCAATCTTCAACAGTTCTTCGTGACAAATTTAACTCTTGCAATGGACACTTCTCGAAGCTTTGGGGTGGATTGACCGAAGGATTTCCCTTGTTGACGAAGCGAGCTTTCAAAATCATTGTACCATTTGCAACTACTTATTTGTGTGAGGCAGGGTTCATCAAAGCAAAGCACCAATCTCTATTAGTTCCCAAAGACGACATGAGACTTGCTCTTTCAGCAACTGCACCAAGAATCTCCAAAATCGTGGGTGAAAAGCAAGAACAAAAGTCTAATTGATTGATGTGTTCTCATTGACTGACTGTGTTTGGTTCTGGTATACTGGTATCTGTATATCATTTGTTGTTCATAAATAAGTTAAATAATAGACAATAGACAATAGGTGCAGGAGTAGGCCATTCGGCACTTCAAGCCAGCACTGCCATTCAATGTGATCATGGCTGATCATCCCCAATCAGTACCCCGTCCTGCCTTCTCCCCATATCCCCTGACTCCACTATTATTAAGAGCCCTATCTAGCTCTCTCTTGAAAGCATCTAGAGAACCTGCCTCCACCGCCCTCTGAGGCAGAGAATTCCACAGACTCACCACTCTCAGTGAGAAAAAGTGTTTCCTCGTGTCCGTTCTAAATGGCTTACTCCTTATTCTTAAACTGTGGCCGCTGGTTCTGGACTCCCCCAACATCGGGAACATATTTCCTGCCTCTAACGTGTCCAAACAATCTTATATGTTTCAATGAGATACCCTCTCATCCTTCTAAACTCCAGAGTGTACAAGCACAGCTGCTCCATTCCCCCAGCATATTGTTATGTGTTATTATTATTTGAACCGAAAATAATAATGTTAAAAACAGTATTTTAAAATGTCCCCTTTGTCGGTTACTTTATTATGGTCGAAGTGTAAATTCAAATGACTGAACAAGACAGGGTGGGGGTACATTTACTTTGGAAAAGTTGCCAGGGGTATACGGGATGAATTTAAGGTTGGGAACCCTCTGCTCCAGTCTATAGCCTTGTTGCTATTGTCTGGGCGGGGTCTGCGTTGACAGACAGCAGAGCGGGCCAATGGATGGTGACGTGGGCCTGTGTGACGTCACGACAAGGGGCGGGACGTGGGCCGCGCATGCGCGCTGGGCTGGGCTGGGCTGGGCTACGCTCGGCGGGACGGGCCGAAGCGGTTGCTCGCTCGCACGCACGGACGGACTGACTAGGATTGGGACGGACACCGACCGACAGATAGGCCCGCAGGCCAGGCCAGACCAGGCCTTGTGTATGGTCCGCTTACGGCGCCGGGGCCGGCTGGAGCGGGGTTGCCACCGCCAGCACGCCGCCGCCACCAGTGCCATGTACGGCGGGTCGAGGCCGCGGCCGAGGCCCAGGCCCAGGTACCGCGGCGGCGGCGGAGGAGGAGGAGGAGGAGGATGCGGCCCCCGCGGCTGGTACTCGGAGCCGGAGCGGGGACACCCGCCGCCGCTCGGCGTCTTCCAGGCCAACGGGCGGCTGTGGCGGGCCCAGGGCTGCCTGGGCAAGGGCTCGTCCGCCGCTGTGTACGGGGTGAGGTCGGGCACCGCCCGCGCCGCCGTCAAACAGTTCGTGCACGACACCAAGTCTGACTACGGCTTCCTCACCGAGAGCGGCGTGTTGGAGGAGCTGCAGGGACACCGCAACATCGGTAACCGAGCCCGGGATCTGCGGCGTGCTGAGGGGGGGGAGGGGGGGGGGGGGGGGAGAGCGGCGTGCTGGAGGTGCTGTAGGGAGCCATCGGTAACTTAGCCCGGGGATCGGGGCCTAGGGCAGGGTAGCGGGGCCTGGGGACCGGGGGTGCGGTGCTGGAAGAGCTGCAGGGCCACCGCATCATCGGTAACCGAGCCTGGGGGTCCGGGCCTAGGGCAGGGGAGAGTGGGGAGCGGGCCTGGGGTAGGGGGAGAGTGCGGTGCTGTAGGGCCACCGCAACAGCGGCAACTAAACCTAGGGAGCGGGGGTCGGGGCCTGAGGGAGAGCGAGGTGTTGGAGGATCTACAGGAACATCGGTAACGGGACGGGGTAAACATAGGTCTTCAACCCTCCATCTCCATGCGTTATGAGCAGAGAGTCACGTCCCTGTCTTGGTTCATTTTACAACAGCGTTCAGGACAGTAATGCCCAAGTTTGTTTACCAGCGTATCCCAGAAATGCTGTTATTTAGATTGATTTTAAATAAGGCCTATCTGCACCCTTTTGTTAGTGTAAAGTATACTTTAGTACAATTTCAACACCAGTGAAATCCTTACGGTATTTAGCCCCAGCCAATCACTTTTCAAAACATTAGGTTGCTCTTTTGTGACAGTTTGCTATTCATGTTTTATGTTGAAACTGGTCTGCACATTGCAATTTCATTTTTGGCAGTGTTTTAATATGATCCAAGTCTGCAAGCACACTGCAAATATAATTTTGTTGCACTGCGACCTAACTTTTTATAATCCAGGGTTACATTGACTAAAACGGAGGCAGTAAAGATCAGGAATATGGAGCTATATGTGGATAAGAATTTGGACCGCATGTTGACCAGAATCAATTGGCTGTTGTGCTTTGCTTTTCCAAAGAATGCCTATAGGGAGGAAACTGCAGCTTATTTAGTATTAAAAGCATTTATAAAGTTATTAAATGCAATAGCTTACTGAAAATACATACCGGACGTCAATATCAAGGCATATTGCGTTACAACAGAGCTTATTTGTCATGAATGTAAATTAAACTTGTAGAAACAAGGAACCGCAGATGCTGATTTACAGAAAAAGACAAGGCGCTGGCGTATACCATCCCTGGAGACCATGGATAGGTGATATTTCGGGTCAAGAAGACCTCAACCCAAATTGTCACCTGTCCATGTTCTCCAGAGATGCTGTCGGTCTGACCTACTGAGTTACTCCAGCACTTTGGATGAGACTTATTTTTGTTTTTGTTTTTTTGGAATCAAGAAAAATAAAGTGGGTAAGTACTGGAACAAATCTATACCAATAAATTAATACCTATGTGCATTTCCCTGGGATTGTTTTTGCCATATCATTTTTGAGAGGCTTGTAACCAGTTTCAAAACAATGCGTTTCTTTTACGCATTTACAGCTTAAAGTATGTCAAGCATGGGAACTATTGCGGAGTAGAAAACTGTTAACTAACTTAGAAGTAGAAAGTAGACAAAAGTGTTGGAGAAACTCAGCGGGTGCGGCAGCATCTAAGGAGCGAAGGAAATGGGCAACGTTTCGAGCTGAACCCCTTCTTCAGATTCAAGTAGAGTAGATATGTCGTAATAATGCACTATTGGCTAGTTCAGTGGAGTGAATTACATTGCTTTGAATACTCATGTTTCTTTTATACTCGCCCAAACTAGTTTAAGCATCTGAAAACATTAAATCATGTGGTGAGAAGATTTCAGTTTCCAATCATCTGTGGACCCAACTCTCCCAGTGTACACAACTTCAATTAAAAATTGTGATCACTGCAGCAGTGTTGCATGCTACAGAGGCTTGTTTGATGCAGTGAAAATAAATTGATTATCAATCAAATTGTCTTAACACACCATTCCATCAATTATTTTTTTGCACAATGACCAAAGGATATTCATTCCATTTCTGTGTAATAATTTTTTCCATAGCACCTTGGTCAATCACCCAAAAATATGGCTCCCTTCTCTTTGCCTAATACGCAAGGTGGCGTAGCGATAGAGCTACTGCCTTACAGCACCAAAGTTCCTGAGTTCCATCCTGACCACGGGTGCTTGTCTATACGGAGTTTGTACGTTCCACCCATGACCTGTGTGGGTTTTCTCCGAGATCTTTGGTTTCCCTACACACCCCAAAGACTTACAGGTTTGTAGGTTAATTGGCTTGGTATAAATTTTATTTTTATTTTTTAAGTCCCTAGCATGCAGGGATTGGTGCAGACTCGGTGGGGCAGAGGGCCTGTTTCTGCACTGTATCTCTAAACTAAACTAAACAGTTGGAAAACACTGCATTAAATCAATCACAAAGAGGAAGTAGCAAGTGTATTCTGCATTTGTATCATATTTTCCAAGCATTGTGTGACATTGTAGTGATGACAGTAGCTTGTAGAAAGCCCCATCAGGAAATAGCTGTTTTCTAAATGAGAAAGCATAACTAGAATATCACTTGACGTTGCATCACACCCACACTTTCTGTTAAAGGCTTTAATAATATACCTTCTTTTGAAGCAATTCAAAATGTCAGTAACTGAAGTAAGACAACTATGATTCTACCGTTAGGTTAATAACTATTTCTACCTAAATCATGGTAAGCGTATAACTAACTTTTCCATACATTCTAATCATCAGTTATAGAATGTAGAACTGTACAGTATAGAATCAGGTTCTTCATCCCATAATGTTTGTGCTAAACATAATTAGATTGGCTAACTAATCTTGGCATAGTTTATGACATAGTTTAGTCTCCTCTGGCTGCTTGTGATCCATATCACTCCACATCCATGTGCCAATCTAAAAGCCTCGTAAATAAAAGCACATAGAAATGCATATTCCTCTCCGTTTAGTTCAATTGCCAACAAATGACTTTTTCTTGGATTCCAATTGCATTTTTAAATGGAAGACACAATATACTTGTGGTTCACTATTCGGAGACGTTTCCGATCAGCATAATATTTCTACTCTGGTCCAGTCTGAAGAAGGGTTTCACCCCTAAACGTCGCCTATTTCCTTCGCTCCATAGATGCTGCTGCACCCGCTGAGTTTCTCCAGCAATTTTTGTGTACCTGCCTGATATTAATGCAGGAGCTTAAGTTGACTATATCATCTTCACAATTGATTTGTAACTAGGTCCTATGGTCACACAGTTGAGGCAACGATGCATTTGAATCATAAGAACAATCACAATTAGGAAGTGGTTATTTTACAGAATTATTTATAGTTTTGGATAGACCACAGTAATGCGTTAAAGGGTTTAGCTACAGATCTTTCACGTTCCCACCTCTCCTGTTGAATAGCATGGCCGAATGCATCTGCATCAGGTGTTCCCGCTGTGAACTCCTGTACATCAGAGAGACAAAGCATAGACCTGGCGATCATTTCGCCGAACACTTGCGTTCAGTCTGCCAAGGATTACTGGATCTCTCGGTTGCTAACCACCATAACACCCTTCCTATTCCCACATTGATCTTTCTGTCCTCGACCTCCTCCATTGCCACAGTGAAGCAACACGCACATTGGAGGAACAGCGCCTCGTATCCTGTGTGGGTGGCTTACAATCCAATGGTATAAATACTGAATTGTCTAATTTTAGGTAACTTCTACAAACACCTTCCCTTCTTCCACTAAAAGTCTGTTAACCGGTTCCACAGTTTGCGAAGATGTGTCCCACTTGGGCTCACACCATCTCTCAGGGAACTTCCTTGCCTGAGGTCATCTATTGCTGGCCCTGATTTGTCCCGTTTTTTCTCTCACTTCCATTCCACACACTACAATCAGTCTGCAGGACTGAGTGGCCATGAAGCATACAGCAGGCAGCATCTGTGGAATGGGCAGGTGACTTTTCTTCAGACTGAAGAAGGGTCCTGGCCCAAAACGTTTGTCCATTCCTTCCATAGATGCTGCCTGATGCGCAGAGTTCCTCCAGTACTTTGTGTTTTGTTCAAGATTCCTGCATCTGCAGTTTCTCATGTGTTAGGAAACTAAATGGTGTCTTAGTTGAAAAAAAGGCAATATTTAAAAAAATTATGGTGTAAATCCTTAACTATTTGAATGAGAGCAGCCACATTGAGAGTTAGCTCGTTGTGAGTTCATACCAGGCTACAGTAGTGTACAGAAATACTACACTGACTAAACATTGTGGGCACTCCCATGTCAGAGCTATACAGCACAGAAATTAATTTTGGCTCAACTCATCCACGGTGAGCAAGTTGCCCAACCAAGCTAGTTCCACTTCCCTGGACCATGTACTTTCCTGCCAATGTACCTGTCACAGCGGCATTGACATGTAATTGTGCCCGCCTCAACCACTTCCTCTGCCAGCTCCTATCATATACGCTACACCTTTTGTGTGAAGAGGCTGTCCCTCGGGTCCCTTTTCAATCTTTTTGCTCTCATCTTAAACCTATACCCTTTAATTTTTGATTTGCTTCTCCTGGAGGAAAGACTGTGGCTAATATTCAAGTGAACTACACTCTGCTACCTAGCTATACTGGTGATTTTCTCAACAGGGCTGTCTCTGGGGGGGGGGGGGGGGGGCTTACCTGCAGAGAGGCAGGTCTTATTCTATAAATATTTTCCCAGGTTTACCAGCTATAGCAGGGAGTGAAAGGACAGGGAGTGCAAGTGTACATAGACACAAAATGCTGGAGTAACTCAGTGGGCCAGGCAGCATCTCTGGAGGGGAATGGTTGATGTTTGGGTGACGAAATGTCACCCATCCCCTCTCCAGAAATGCTGCCTGTCCCACTGAGTTACACCAGCATTTTGTGCCTATCTTTGGTTTAAACCAGCATCTGCAGTTCCTTCCTACTCGTAAGCAATTGTACACTACAGCTGAGAGTACATAGAGTTGTAAGACACAATAACGCACAAAAAGCATAGGATATGGTCCAGATGCAGGCAACTCGGGTTATCGTAGATGGGGAATAAAGGACGGGATGAACGCGGTGGGCTTTATAGACCTACAGAGTGGAAACAGGCCCTTCGGCCCACTTACTCTGCGTTGACCAATGATTACCGATATCCTAGTTCTATCCTGCACACGAGAGATAAATTACAATTTTCCAAAGCCTATTAGCTGTACCTCTGTGGAATGTGGGAGGAAACTGGAGTATCCGGAGGCAAACAACTACGCAGTCACAGGGAGAATGTACAAACTCTGTACAGGCAGCACCTGTAGCAAGAATCAAGCCTGAGTGTCTGGCATGTGTGAAGCAGCAGCTCTACAGCTGAATCACTATACTGCCTCAACGCTCGTGACATCGATTATTTGTTTCATGTGGATTAATTTACAATTTCTCCTGTATGTTTCCAGTGACTTTGTACGGGCGATTTTCTAACTTCTCCTACACGAACCACCGTTGTAACTGCATTTTGCTGGAACTGTTGGACGTCAGTGTGTCCGAGCTGCTGCTACACTCGATCAATCGAGGGCATTCAATGTGGATGATCCAGCACTGTGCGCGCGATGTCCTGAATGCCCTGGCTTTCATTCACCACGAGGGCTACGTGCACGCAGATCTCAAACCCTGCAACATTCTCTGGAGCGCCGAGGATGAATGCTTCAAACTCATTGACTTTGGGCTTAGCTTCCAGGAGGGAAACCAGGTAAATTTGCCTTTACTTGAGAGGGGAGCTTGAACGACGAGTTTCTAAAAGCAGAGTTAGTAGATTATTTGCGCACTGCTCTTAACGGCTTACAGCTATAACCTGACTAATTAAATGCAGTAGAAACAAGGAACTGCAGACGCTTGTTTACAAAAAAAAAAGAAACAGCTCTGAAGTAACTGGACTTTAAGTTTTACTACACGTTATTTATTCCCTTTATCCTGTACACTATGGACGGCCCGATTTTAATCATGTGTAGTCCTTCTGTTGGCTGGTTAGCACCCTACAAAATGCTGTTCACTGTACCTTGGTACATGTGACAATAAACTAACCCAATTCGTAGTTTGCAGCTCTTTTATCCTTTATTCTCATCCTTCGGTTTTGTCATCTCTGGCCTTTCTCCAACCATCTTTCCATGAAAACCCCTCCTCACCTGCCTGCGCTCAACTATTATTAAAGTGACACACCCTATCCTGCTTCTCTTCCAGCTTTCTTCTCCCTGCCCCTCTCCCCTCAATCAGTCTGAAGAAGGGTCCTGACTCAAAACGTCTCCTATCCATGTTCTCCGGGGGTGTTGCCTGACCTCCTGAATTACTCCAGCACTTTGTGTGTCTTTTTTAATTAAACGCGGTAATGTTTAATTCCATTCAGATCTTTGAAACAAATATTTGATCTGACATTTTGATGACTTTTGTGGAGTAAGAGAGATGCGTGAACACTGAGATTGACCAGATGCCATAAGTTCTGGAGGTACTTATGTAATAGAAAAATTGCACTTGTAAGAGCTTAACTTTTAAAGATTTCAACAATCACATTTCAGCTTCAATGTGGAAAACTGGAATTCTGGCAGTTTTTAGTGAGGTAACATGATAATTTAGAAAATTTCATTAATCAGGACTCAAATTTCTCGTGTGGGGATTTTAGAACATAAAACAATACAGCAAAGGGACAGACCCGTTACACCAAAATGAAGCCATTAAACTAATCTCCTCTGTCTGCACGTGATCCATATCCCTCCACAACCATGTGCCTATCGAAATGCCACTATGTATCTGGCTCCACCTCCACTCCAGGCAGCGTATTCCAGACACCCTGCTGAACCCTTGAAACCCTGATTTTTTTCCTCTGTTGCAAAAAAAACTTGTCCCCGTACATCTCCTTTAAACTTTTCCCCTCTCGCCTGAAAGCTATGCCCTCTAGTATTTGATATTTCCACTTTTGCGGGGGGGACAAGGTTCAGACTGTCTACCCTATCTATACCTCTGATAATTTTATATATATCAAGTTTCCTCTCAATGCTCCAGAGAAATGGGAAGATTGTGTGTTGAATAAATGACACTAACGTTCAAAGTTCATTGTATGAGCCACACAATTGGTGCAGTTGGGAATTAAAGTTCAGAAGTCTCAGTCTGAACCCTAATCATTGGCAATCATGAATGAAATAATGACTCGTCAGCTTCTTGAGGTTTTGGGACCAAATGCTTCAAGTAATTACCAATCAATAATGCAGCTAAAGAAATCTAATTATTCTTTACAATGTAGCTCTCCTATTTTAACTTTTAAATGGCAAATGTCAAGTTAAATGTTTCTTTATTTCTTTGGCATATGGACAGTTGGTTTCTTGAAGTACATTTATCAATAAGTTCTTCTCATAAGTGTTGGATTTGTATTTTAACATATAAAATGTAGCAGGGGGGTTTATAAGAGCCTGTTGGAGCAAATGGAGAGATCACGCGGAGTTGGTGATAGAAATACAGGAGATTTATTTAAACTGGTGCGCAGTCAAAGCTGATCTCCTGAGCGTGAGTTTGGTACAGCTTTTATATTCTCAGCTGACAAGATTGCACAGAAATTTGATTAAAAGTAAAACTATGTCTTGATTACAGAATAAAATGATTATCCACAGGTCTAACTTAGTTGACAGTAGATGCATATTTCTCTTACAATGATGGGTGCATACTATATGGGACTGTCATATGTTCCCAATGGAATGGAGCGGCTGGGCATGTATACTCTGGAATTTAGAAGGCTGAGAGGGGATCTTATTGAAACATATAAGATTATTAAGGGTTTGGACACGTTAGAGGCAGGAAACATGTTCCTGATGTTGGGGGAGTACAGAATCAGGGGGCCACAGTTTAAGAATAAGGGGTAAGCCATTTAGAACGGAGATGAGGAAACACTTTTTCACATAGAGAGTTGTGAGTGTGGAATTCTCTGCATCAGCGGCCGGTGCATGTTGGTTCTCTGGATACTTTCAAGAGAGAGCTAGATAGGGCTCCTAACGATAGCGGAGTCAGGGGATATAGGGAAAAGGCAGGAACGGGGTACTGATTGTGGATGATCAGCCATGAGCACATTGAATGGCAGTGCTGGCTAGAAGGGCCGAATGGCCTACTCCTGCACCTATTGCCCATTTTCTATTGTCTGTAACATCATCAATGACGTTCCTGAAACTTGGGTGTCGTCACTGCTGCATTCCATGTCTCTACTTTTGTCTACGGTTCCCTGATACCACATTAGCACCATCCATAATCCCATTGACTAGTTATTAGCCCTCACCATTCATTCCCCTACTCCAGAGTCTAAACTAAATTTCAAATGAAAGACAATAACTTGCAGGAAAAGATGTGCGAATTGCCCACGTAATGATGCGATAATTTAGGATTCAGTCATGAACTGTCTTTGTTTGCTTACTCTGTACAGGATGTGAAATACATTCAAACGGATGGTTACAGAGCTCCCGAAGCAGAGTTGCATAATATTCTTGCACAGATGGGTTTGGAAAGTAATACAGAATGCACAACAGCAGTTGATATTTGGAGTCTCGGAATAATTTTGCTGGAAATGTACTCAGGAATTAAACTGAAAGAGACGATCAGATCTCCACAATGGAAGGTAAGAATCAACATTCACTGAGTCAGGAGAATCAAAATATGCGGTGTAAAATGGATTCCCGAGGCAACATCACCATGGATGCACCAGACAATTCATCTGGATGGATCACGGCTTGGTATGGCAACCACTCTGTCCAAGATCGCAGGAAATCACAGACACTTGTGAACACACAAACCTCCCATATACCTCCCAATCGACTCCCTTCTATATTTCACCCTCTCTCAGGAAAGTGGGCCAATTAAAGCGAGAAAGAATCCAGAACTGAAGGAACACCATTGTCTCGTAGGGTTATGGGGCGGGTGATTATTACAGTCACAGGGAGAGCTGCAGCCATAAAGTCAAAGAGCGTGGAAACAGGCCTTCGGCTCAACTTGTCTTTGCTGATCAAGATTCCCTCTACACTCGTCCCACCTGCCAGCGTTTGGCCTGTATCACTGTAAACCAGGTACGTGCCGTGAGTAATTAGTCAGGGTAGGCAGTCAGTATCTTTGGCTTTTAAAAAACATCTTGAAAACCGCGAATGCGCAGATTGTTCTCTACTCGGTGTGCTGTCATTCGGCTTTTAAAACAAAACTTGTGCTGCGCAGCACATGCACGCAGTCCGTGGTGTAAAGGCAGAATTTCAGTTGCCTTTATAAACTGTTGCCACTGATGGCTTGAAGCAACGTCGCCGGCACATGAGTAGACTTACATCCGCGTGTTAAATGTACTGCGGATGAAAGGCATGGGAGAATTATGCCTACCTAAGAGATCAATCTCTTAGGTAAGCACCTAAGATCAATCTCTTAGGTAAGCATAATTCTCCTGTGCCTTTACTATTTATATTTAATTATTACCATTTAATAATTTTAGTCGGGGTAGGCACTTCCTACCTTGCCTACCCTGGCGGCACGTACCTGCTGTAAACCTTCCCTATCCATGTATCTGCCTAAATGTCTTTCAAGTCTTGTTATAGTATCTGCCTCTACTACCTCCCCTGGCAGCTCGTTCCATGCAGCTAAAATGTTACCCGTCAGTTTCATATTAAGTCTTTCCCCCCTCATCTTAAACCTATGTACGTACTCTGGTTTGTGATTCCACAACCTTGGCTAAAAGACTGCATTTACCCAATCTATTCCCCTCATGATTTTATACAGATGGAGGAGACAGGGAAAGGAACTGAAGGCAGTTGGTTTGGTCCTTCCGATGTTTAATAATGTTTACCTCAGTTCTTCACTTCAGACTTATTTCCCGGTGGATTTGAAAAATTCCTTCCAGAACAGGAAACGTGGATGGCATGTAGCATTTGTTAACTTACTAGGGTTACATTGATTCGAGTCCGGACACATAAGCTACCTGTGCTTGGACGTCAGAAAATTGTGGTAATTAAAAAAGAAAAGAAAACTGTACCTTGATCATCCCTTTCTCAGTACCATCTGCAACTTCTTTCATGTAACATATCTCCTTGCCCTTTGTTTTACAGTGGTGCAGCTGGTAGAGTTGCTGTCTCACAGTGCCAGAGACCTGGGTATGATCCTGACCTCGGGTGCTGTCTGTGTGGAGTTTGCACGTTCTCCCTGTGACTGTATGGGTGCTCCGGATTCCTCCCTCATCCCAAAGACGTGCAGGTTTGTAGGTTAATTGGACTGTATAAATTGCCCCTTGCATGTAGGGAGAGGATGAGAAAGTGGGATAACCTAGAACTAGCATGTGAACTCATCAGGAAGGCTGGCTCCGTCCTGGGGGCGGAGTTGGAGTTGGATTCATGGGAGGTGGTCTAGGAGGGGAGGATGCTCCTCAAACTGCAGAGCATCCTGGACAATACAGCTCACCCCCTCCATGACACACTGGTCAACCTGAGGAGAACCTTCAGCAACAGACTGGTTCCACCAAGATGCAGGACAGAACGCCACAGGAGATCCTTCTTCCCTGTGGCTATCAAACTGTACAACTCATCCCCCTTCTAAAGTGGGGTAGACTGAGACTGACACCTCCCCCCCGCCCCAATCCCAATCTTTGCACATCCCCAAGCCTTTTCCACTCGTCAGTTTAAATATCATGTTTCTTGTATTTTGTGTTTTTATGACTGTTGGCAAATCAATTTTCCTCCTGGGATAAATAAAGTTCTATTGTATCGTAATGTGTGGATGGCCAGCGTGGACTCGGTTGGCTAAAGGATCTGTATCAATGCTGTATCTTTCAATTTTAGTTAGAAACAATCTGATTATCCATCATAATTCCATGGGACCTCCAGAGGAGAAAGTTCATAAGGTCATAAGGAATAGGAGTAGAATTAGGTCATTTGGCCCATCAAGTCTACTTTGCCATTCAATCATGGCTCTTCTATCTCTCCATCCTAACCCCATTCTCCTGCCTTCTCCCCACAACCTCTGACACCTGTACTAATCAAGAATCTATCTGCCTCTGCCTTAAAAATATCCACTGGCTTAGCCTCTACAGCCTTCTGTTGCAAATAATTCCACAGAATCGCCACCCTCTGAGCTGGAGCAGAAAGAAGACAAATCTGACTAAAAATGTAAACATTTACCGATGTAAAAATTAGCGCCGATTCTTGTGCAGTTTCAGAATGTTAAGTTAAGCTCCACAGCTATGGATTGGTGTTTCATATTGAAAGGGAGATGCCCCCTGTTAATATCCAAAGAATGCTCTTCATTTTCTGCCATCACACCTAATTTGTCATCTTTATTTAGAAGCATTAAATTGTCTGAAAGATACAGCATGGAAACAGACTCTTTAGCTCACAACGATCACCGATCATCCGTTCAGACTAATTCTGGTATCCCAAGAGAGGCCTGTAGGTATAAAATATGCACTCATAATGTGGAAGGATAATACCAGAATAATTGTTTTGCAAGTTTTAAAACAATTGCTTTTCCAAGTCCTCACTGTTACAATTATATACCAAATGTTGTACTCTGATCTAAACACTTCTGTTTTATTCTGTCCAGGCCAACAGTTCTGCTGTCATAGAGTCAATTTTTGCAAGTAAAGATATGGTATATTCAGCTATCCCAGTTTATCACCTCAGAGATGTTATTAAAAGGTAAGTTGCCAACCTTGAATCATTAATAACATCGATCATTTTGTAAAATTTGATTGATATTTAAATGTTTTCCGAATCGAAATGAAAATTGTACATGTGTATGTCCAAGTAGTGCAAGGCAAAAAATATTTGTGTTGTATGTCACTGTGGAAAGTTGATAGATACGATTGTTTTAAAGACATTATTATGAACACTGGTGTTAGTTCAACCATCCTTAATAATCACGAGCATTCACACCAAGGGATAGATTTTCACTGTACCTCAGTACACGTGTCAATAAACTAGACTAAACTAAACAAAGTATATGTTACCCTTTTCATAAGGAAATTAGCCGCCATAATGTTAGATTATTTGTTTAAGATACAGGAGTGAAGTTTAATTCGCAGCCTAACTTCTAGGCATGACCCTCCACCAACTATAACGTGTCATGTACGTTTTTAAACGTTGATTCATGCTAGATAGTGCATTGCATCCTTTGTAGGTGTGACAAAAATATCTTAAAACAAGCCCTTCACATTTAACGTTACAAAATAAACTTGTCTGTGCGCATAATGTTATGAAAATCAAATCCTGAATTTTGTTTAAATAATACAGTAGACACTATGTATACTTACAGAATATCACAAGATGTTCATAATCGACTTTGTAAGCATGCGTTTTAAATTTGGAGGCACACTTTAGATATTTTTGTGTTATGTAGCACTATAATATAGCATTATTTAGATATATGTTTGCATATGGCTGAAATATAGGTTGTGTAATCTGTGCAGGATATTTGTGTTTCTCATATTACTTGGTTAAGTAATAAAAAGGAAGCAACTGCAAAGTGATCAGTCAAGTGGAGCCCTATTAATCTCATTTAATGAATACATACCTGGTCTTTTCTGTGAGATGACTTGTTTCCTTTCTTTCTAGGCTACTTCCTAATCAGCAATCCTAAAATCAACATTTTAATTTCCATCTTCAGGCTTCTGGTTTACAACTCACCTACTGGAGTGCCAGGTGAACATTAGCGTCATAGAGTTAGCAGCGTGGAAACAGGCCCTTCTGCTCAACTCATCCATGCTGACCAAGTTGCCTGTGTTTTGCCCTCATCCCTCGAAACCTTTCCCATCCACATACCCGTCAAATGTATTTTGAAGATTGTCACTGCACCCACCTCTACCACTTCCCCTCTGGCAGTTCTTTCTACATACTCGCCACCTTGTGTGAGAAAGTGACCCTGAAGTTAACTTTAAAATCTTTCCCCTTAGAATCCCCCACTGTGAGTAAAAGACAGGCGATTAATCTTAACTATGCCTCTCATGGCTTTATTCCCCACTATAAGGTCACCCCTGACCTCCAAATCTCCAGAGATGAAACAGCCCCAGCATACCCAGTTTTAACACACGACCTCCAGTCTCAATAAGATGCTTGTGAAACGTCACTGCACCCTTTCCTGCTAAATGACATACTTGCTATAGCTAGGTAACCAGAACTACACATAATACCCCAAGTGCATCTCACCAACAGCATGTACAGTTGCAACATGAAACCCCTACTCTTGTTCTCAATAAACATAATTGGTTAAATTTACCCTCAGTAGTGAGAGGAGTATCCCGTGTAAAGATTTGAAAGCAGTTTGAAATTAAAGCAAAGCAATTATCTAAAACACGTAAAAAACGTCTTTCTGATCATAAGCAAATGTTAGTTTTGGTAGTCTTTGCTAGTTGATTGTATGTTAATACCATTAAAGCAGATATATGTCACAAGATTGCACTACCCTTACTTAGAGGAGGAATTTCTTTAGCCAGAGGGTGGTGAATCTGTGGAATCCAGACAGCAGTGGAGGCCAAGGCATTGGGTATTTTTTAAGCGGATATTGGCAGGTTCTTCATTAGTAAGGGTGTCAAAGTTTATGCGGAGAAGGCAGGAAAATGGGGTTGAGAGGGAAAGATAGATCAGCCATGATCGAACAGCAGAGCAGAATGGCCCAATGCTGCTCTTATCAACGAAGATCTTTTATAGTTATAATACATCAGAAAAGACAGCTTCAATTAGAAAAGCATCAGTGCTGACATAGATTCGAAAAGATCCTGTGATATTAGAAATTGAAATGTATAGATGAAAATAATTATATTCAACCAGCAGAAGGATACTTGTGTGTAAAACATATTTACTCCAACACTTTACAATTTTCACCATCATATTTTAAATTGCAGTATGCTTCATGATGACCCTGCACAAAGAATCACAGCAGACTGTGCTTTATACAATCCCTTCTTCAGCATTCCCTTTGGTAAGTTCAATGTCCACAGTTAAATACATGTTGGTAAAGATTCATAACTTCAATCCAAGTTATATAAGACTCTAGAATTTATATTTTGATGTAACTGTGTTGTGAAATGGATTAAAACCTTTTGTATTCCTTCCATTTATCCGGCTTACCCATCCGTACTTAACCCTGATAAAAAAAATGAAGAAAAGTCATTAAGTTGTGAAATGACAATCTATTGAGAGGCATTAGAAAATGTGCCTCATGTTTGATCGGTGCTGTCAGTGGTGTAAATGTCAATCTTAGCTTTTATAGTCGTACAGCATGGAAATAAACCCTTTGGCCCAACCCATCCATGCAAACCAAGATGCCTTTCTGAGCTAGTCCCATTTACCTGCATTTGACCCATATCCCTCTCAATAATTTCTATCTATGAACCTTTTAAGATCTAACATTTAAGAAACAGACAGGTACATGGACAGGAGAGGTTTGGAGGGATATGGACCAAAGGCGGGCAGGTGGGACATGTTTGCCAGTGTGGGAAGGTTGGGCCGAAGGTCACTCTATGACTCTAACCTGCCCAAACCACTTTTAAACATTGTAATTAGAGTTTTGAGTCATTGAAACGAGGCCCTTTGGCCCAATTTGCTCATGTTGACCAACCTGCCCATCTGCGCTTGTCCCACCTGCCCGTATTTGACCCATATCCTTCTAAACCTATCCTATTCATGTCCCCATCTAAATGTGTCTTAGACGATGTACCTGCAATTCTACCCACCTGTACCACTTCTTCTGGAAGTTCATCCCACGCCTACTACTCTGTGTGAAAGAATTTCCACATATCTCCTTTAAATCTTCCCTTCTCACTTTAACTCTGTGCCTTCTTGTTTTAGACTCCCTACTGAGAAAATAAAGATTGACCCTCCACCTTATCTATGCCCCCCCCCCCCCCCCCCCCCATGGTTTTATAAACCTCCACATGGTCACATTTCATCCTCCTTCACTCCACTGCAAGGCTTCTTTTATACTTCTGAAATTTCCATTGGCTGCCTATGTTTCCGGAAGTGGCGGCGCTGTTAACAGCTGCGGCTCGCCTGCAGTCCGTCCGTCTTTACTTTGTTCTGTTGGTTTTTTTTGTCTTGTTTTGGTTAAGTTTTAGTTTGTTGGGTTGTGTTAGAGGGGGGGTGAAACATGTCCTCTCTCTTCCTTCGGGGGAATGCGACTTTTTCGTGTCGTATCCCCCTTCTCTGCTTCCGTCTGCGCTGAGGCCTAATGGCGGAGCTGGCGGCCTCCAGCCTGCGACTGACCCCAAGGCTCCGGAGGCAGAGCCAGCCAGAACTCACCAACGAGAGGCTGGCCGTCTTCGGGGCTAAGGCAGCGGTGGCCCAACTTGCTGGTGCGACGTTCTGGCTTTCGGCGGCGGCCTGGATCTGACACTGCGGGACCCGGATCTGACACTGCGGGACCCGGAGCTGGGGCGGCTGCCCGGGGCTGGGGCGGCGGCCCGGAGCGGAGACTGCGGGACTTGGAGCTGGGGCGGCTGCCCGGAGCTGATGCTGTGGCGGGCCGTCTCGGAGCGGAGACGGCGTTCCGGCTTTCGGCGACATCACCACGGAGGTCCGCTGGACTGTAGGGCGGCATCTCCGGCCTGGATCGATCGCCTCAGCGCAGAGCGAGAACAAGGAGGGAAGAGACGGAGACTAAAGACTTTGCCTCTATTACAGTGAGGATGTGCTTGGTGAACTCACTGTGGTGGATGTTTAATTTGTGTTTATTGTATGTTTTGTTTTTATTGGTTCTGTGTATGGCTGCAGGCAAACATAATTTCGTTCAGACCGAAAGGTCTGAATGACAATAAAGGAATCTAATCTAATCTATTCTAAAACTTTTTCTTTGGTAAGAGCCCATGAACTGCCCATCACAAAACATCTCAGAAGTCTGTCCCTAGTGTGCAATTCTTTTGATGCATCAGAAAAATGTCACCTCTTACCTTAAAACTATGATGATAAATTGCTGAGAGTTGTGGATATAGCCCAGTCGATCACACGAACCAGACTCCCCACCATTGACTCCTTTTGCACTTCACGCTGCTTCGGAAAAGCAGCTTGAAGGTCTTGTCCCACCCTGGTCATTCCTCCTCCCTGCTTCTTTCACGTAGAAGGTACAGAAGCTTGAAAACGCACACCACACCAGAACAGCTTGTTCCACCCAGTTATCAGGCTTCTGAACGGATCCACCATTAGCTGGGGTACTGTCCGATTCACCTCCATCTCATTGTGGACATTGGACTTTGTCACTGGAACTGGTACACTACAATGTTGATAGGTACATTCTGCGCTCTGTATCTTCCCCCTTGCTCTATCTATTGTACTTGAGTTGGATTTGATTGTACCTTTGTAGGGTATGTCTGATCTGTTTGGATACCGTGCACAACCAAACTGTTCACTGTACCTCTCTACATGTGACAACAATAAACCTAAACCTAATATCTATAAGCAAATTCGATTCCTTACCATGTTGTTTTTTTAATTACTAGCCCCCCATATTGATGATTTGGTCATGCTCCCAACACCCGTTTTGAGACTGCTGAATGTTATTGATCATAACTATCTTCAAAGTGAAGAAGAATATGAAGGTCAGTGTTTCCTTTCTCACTTGTAGAAGCAACTTTGAAAACAATTCTGCAATCATATTGGGAAGAAGCGAGATTTGGGTTGACACCTTAAATATACCCGTGCAAGATAAGACTGCATTTGAATTTCATTTAAAATCTACTGTTTCTTTCCTCAACAGATGCCGTGGAAGATGTAAGGGAAGAATGTCAGAAGTTTGGGCCTGTTTTGTCTCTGCTTGTCCCAAAGGATAACCCTGGCAAAGGCCAGGTACGTAAACATTTACCCTGAAAGCTTTCCTCTATTCTTATAGTAATAAAGGATAGTTTCCTGGATTTAAATATAATCTCCTGTATAAGTCTATAGAACAGGGAGTAGCCCAGACCATGCAACAAACCAAACTCTCTTCCATTGACTCCATCTACACTGCCCGCTGCTTTGGCAAGGCCACCAGCGCAATCAAGGACTAGTCTGGACTCTTGAATGGCCATCTTGGCCAGCCCCAGGAGCAAATCGACAGAAAGATCCTCCCACTGAGTGCAAAATAGGCCTGTCAGACAACGGAGTCCACGCCGAGTATCATTCACCCGTTCACACTAGTTCTGTTATCCCACTTTCTCATTCACTCACATTAGGGGCAATTTTGCGAAGCGAATTAACCTGCACGTCTTTGGGATGTGAGAGGAACCCACGCGGTCACAGGGAGAAGGTGCAGACGCCCACATACAGCACACGGGATCAGAATCGAACCCGGCTCTCCGGCCCAGTGAGGGTGCAGCTCTACCAACTGCGCCACTGTCCTGCCCTTAAGTAAGGGCACAGTTCAAATTCATTTTAATTCCTCCCAAAAATATCAATGCCACCACTGCCAAGATTACAAAATGGTTTAAAGAAACATCATACATGGTTTGGGAACAGCTACATCCAAGATGCAAGAAATTGCAGAGAATTATGGACGCAGCCCAGACGATCACACAAACTAACGTTCCTTCCATGGACTCTATATTTGCAACTCACATTGCCTCGGCAATGTCACCAACATAGTCAAGGCAAGTCACACCCCGACCACCCCCTCTTGTGTGAAAACACACACCTCCATATTTCAGGGACCTATTCTTCCCAACTGTTATCAGGCAACTGAAACTACTTACTATCCACCTCATTGGAGACCCTCAGGCTATCTTTAATCAGACTTTACTGCATTTTACCTTCCACTAAACGTTATTCCCATTATCATGTATCTGTACACTGTGGACGGCTCGACTGTAATCATGTATTGTCTTTCCACTGACTGGACAGCATGCAACAAAAGCTTTTGGCTGTACTTCAGTACATGTGACAATGAACTGAACTAAACTAAACAATGATGTGTGAGACACTCATTCTCATTCTTTCTTACAATTAGGTTTTTGTTGAATTCAGAAGCGCTGGGGACTGCAAAATAGCCCAGCAGATGCTGACTGGAAGAATGTTCGATGGCAAGTTTGTTGTGGCTACGTTCTACCCTCTGTGTGCTTACAAGAGGGGATACCTGTATCATACAGTAGTTACTGATACCTAAATTATAATGGGGCATGCTACCTTTTACAATCACCCAAGTCCTTTTTGAAATATTCCTCAATACAGTAGCATAAAGGTTACATGTTTTGCTCTGATTCCTTTTGTGTGTAAGATAGCATTGATTTAAACAGCTAGTTTAGAGAAAGGGTTTACAAATTTAGGGATTCATGCACTTAAAACTGCCGGCAAGTTATTAACAAAATCTATTTTATTACTAGAAATTATAGCCAACTGCTATTGTTGATTTGTAAAGTGCTAATTTAACAGTTTAGCTGGCAGAGGTATCAAAATGCATTCTTGATAATGGGGAGCATGCTGATGAAACCTATTTCATGGATTACTATATCTTAATCTAAATAAATCACAGAACATTTTTGTAAATGATGGAATAAAAAAAGTCTCTGTCGGTGAAGTCATAAAGATCCTATTGGAAGCATTTAGCCATAGCAACCATCAGCCGATCAAATGCAGAGAACTTGTGATGGCTTGATGGACTTTGATGAGTGCATATCAGGAAACCGGAGAAAATCTACTTTTTACCATCGCAAGTGGTGCACAGATTTGAGCACAATCTTACAACATTGAACATTTCAGTATTTTAGGTAACTAAACTACAAACAACCTTCCCCTTTTTTTTCCCCCTCTTTCCCCGTGTCCCACCTGGATGCACCCATTTCTCCCATTGCTCCCTCCCCTTCCCTTCCTCCTATACTCCTTACTTTGGCCTCACAATTCGCAACGCAATTAGAAATCCTTTTGTTTTTTCATATTTGGCCTTTGTCCATCTGCCTATCAAAATCTCTCTCACATGTAGCCACCTATTCCTCACCAGCTTTGTCTTGCTCCTCTCTTCCAGCTTTCTATCCGCCCCCATCCCCACCATAGTCAACCTGAAGAAGGGTCCCAAATCCAAAACGTCACCAACCCATGTTCTCCAAAGATGCTGCCTGACTCACTGAGCTGTTCCATCACATTGTGTCAATTTATTTCTAAAGAATTCATCAATAGTTCTTTCTTGGCCTTGCTATATGAAATGCTTGAATGGTATGTACACGGGTGTGATGTGTTGCAGGTTTGGGGAGAAACACAAGCAGGTTCTGCACATCCTTTCTCAGCTTTAGTTTTTTTGGTTCTCCATGCATGGGGAAGGCTTGACTGGTGTTGAGAGGCCTTGAGTACCGTGCCATACAAGGACTGAACGAAGGACAAGTGATTTAATAGGTGAGACGCAACAAGTGTGCGGATAATTGATGCCAGGCTGTCTGGCAGGACAGGGGAAGGAACCAGCAGAGTGCCGGACACACTGGACATCTTTTTCCAGTACATCTTTTTTATCCCCAGCAATAAATCAGTGCTTCCAAAAGAGTGGGCCATTTGCGATCATTGTTAGTCCAAAAAAACAAATAGACTGCTGGTATTCTTAGATCACTTGAGTCTGATTATTTGAAAAGGAAATACTGCTTAAATTATTCTAATAAGCAAATTTAGGTACATTTAGTGGCAGAGTGGTACAAGAAAATGCATTTGTACATATATGTTAGAATCAGTGAATGCAATTGACTGGAAAATCAACATACAACAAAAAACAAAAGTAATCATACGTTAAACAAAAACTTCAATTTAACTGTCACAGCACTGTTGTCTATTTAAAAAAATATATAGCTGACATTTTGATGTGGCAATATTGAAGACATTTTAGGAAAGATTTTTTCCACATGGCCTTTTACAGGGTCATCCATCCATTGATCTGCAGAAACAGCTTAGATTATTATAGCAGTCGACAATAACCACATCACTATCACAATGTCCCCGGCAGCTGTAAAGTATTGCTGCGTTTATGTTTTCTACTTGGCTGCATTATTCCTAAAAATAATCGAATTACTGAGATGCAGTATATTTCACAGAGTTGCTGAATATTAGCTAATGACCAAAGACAACTTTCTAAAATGGAGCAAATGCAGAACAAGAGTATAGAACCAATTAACGGAAGCATGGTGATCAAGTCAGACTAAAAAACAATCTCTGTTGGCTTAAAAATCTTTAAATTGTTTCTTTAGGGGTTTTCACTCGGGTACAAAAGACAATTACAAAAATATTTTTAACGAATTAACACACTTTAGTTGTACTCTACAATCTCAAATCACTAAATTAATGAACTAGCAATTTATCTGTGTATTAATGACATTTACCATCAGAACTCTGAATTTAAATGTAACTAAATTACATTGGTCAAAAGGAAACTCCTTTATTTATTCCAAGATATTTTAAGTTAAACCATTTAAAAACCTGTAGTTCCCAAAGCGTAGTAAAGGAAAGGAAAGCTTCCTGAACTCTCCCAACATTAGGAGTGTATGCTTCCTCCATTGTATTCTAACATGGATGCACATTTTGGTTCTATCGAGTACATCTACCCCTAATTTTATACAGATATCATCTAAACTGCTCAGCTCTTGCATTTATTCGACAAAAGTGAGGTCTCGCATCTTCCAGTTTCCAGTGAACTTCAAGACTATTTATTGGTTTATATCAATGCTTAGACTCTGCCTACTAGCCAATGGCACCTACAAAATGGGATACTTCTCATGCTGATCGTTTATTTTGGTTAAAATTAATAGATTTAAATGATATAGGATTATTTAAATGTTAAAATATTTAAGAGTCCATTTGGAATGGTTGCATCTTCAAGCATTGTGTGTTTCAATCGTCATTAGCTTATGTAACTTTTCAGTATTTTCAGAAACAATTTAAAGATAAAACAAATGTTAAAAACCCCCCATTTAAACAAGTAACTCTACATTTCTCATTAGCATGACAGTAATGTTAAAAGCGATGAATTCACATCAGCTCTGATCTCTTCTGGACAATTGTGGAGAAGAATTTCACCAGTACATATTGACGATTCTTATCATACAAGGCCTAGTTTTTTTTAAAAAAAGTATACTTTTCTGCAGTTTAGAAAAATCACGCCTTTTTGAACGGAATTCTGAAAGCAAAACTCTATCTCCAGACCACATCCCAGAACAAGAGATTAGACAGAGTTGGTTTCATCTTGGCGTTGCTGATTCTGAATGAGAGAGAAACTATGCGGTATTAACTCCATTTAGCTCATTCTGCTCCCTTCACTTTGGAGTTCTGCCCACTCGTTGAATTGGTTCCGTGTAAATTCATGTCCATGTAGAGCAAAATAATATCAAAACATATTTTACATGTGTCCAAAGAGATTTTTTTCTCAGTGTATTTCTGCAGACCGTTGACATTGGTGCTTGGCATTTAAATGCTCCAGGCGTAGCGGTTTCCTTTCCACTGCTGAGCTCTACGGAGTTCATTTAACTCAGGATACATTCTTGATTGGATCAGTCTTGCTTCATGGATGCAAAATAAATACCATACATTTTTAGAGGCTTGGATGAAATGCTGATTTAATCACTATTTACCATTTGCTAAATTATAAACCAGATTACTTTAATCCAGCAGCCCACCCGCCGTAAAAGATTCCACTTAAGCGTGCAACAGTCACAATTTGCACCGCAATCCTGGGAGGGTACCATTTTATCGTCATAACTTCCTGAGTTTTATTTTAGGAAATGCAACAGCTAGGCAACATCAAGCTAGAGATAGAATGACAGACCATCTGCTGTACAGATTAAAATAGCCACGAGTCCGCTGTACTATGGGCACCAGGGCAGCTTCATATTTCACGTCTCTTCTCTCCAAATCTCCTCATCTCACAGTTTATGTCTTTCCATCTCTGGCCTTTGTCTAACCGCCTTCCAATCGAGCCTCCCTTCCTTACCTGTATCCACCTGCAAGATCCACTCAGTTGTTCCAAGTGTCCTTTGGTGTAAACCAGCATCTGCAGTTCCTTATTTCGCCACCTATCACTTGCCAGGCTTTGTCCCGACCCCACCTCTCTCTTCCAGGTTCCCCCCCCCCCACTATAATCAGTCTGAAGAAGAGCCCAGACCTGAAATGTCCAATATCCATGTACTCCAGAGCTGCTACCCCACCTGCCTAGTTACTCCACCACTTTGTGTCTTTTACTTTGCAAACCAGCAATCTGCAGCCCCTTGAATCTCAGTTTTACTGCTCTACTATTATAATCAGTTTCTTTTGCAAAAATTATTTGATGAGATTAGTGTATGTCATTCTCAAGACACGCCAGTTGATATTGTGCTGATTATTTTTTGAAGAGTACGTAAGACTAAGACGTAAAACCCTTTCAGCCCGTTGAGTACTGCACACTTGAATCATGGCTGATCTATCCCTCTCAATCCCATTCTCCTGCCATCTCCCCATAACCCTTGCATGGTTGGGACCTCAAATCCAACAGCCAGTGTATTTTATGTCCTGGCGGTCGTGAACAATGTGTGTATTCTGCAAAGAGAATGCATGCTTGTCCCACTCTTGGTCTGTGTGCTACCCTAGCAGAAGACTTGAATCAAATGAAACTAAACTTGCCGTCTTAAAACATTAGCCACATTTCACAATCGGGAGTGATAATATCTGCCTTCCCTTGGATAACTTGAGGTGTGGAATCCAGTTCTTTGATAAATTACAAGGGAAGGGGATGGGATGAAATTTTCATGGTGTGTGTGTGTGTGTGTGTGTCGAGGACCATTTCAAAAAGACAGTGTAAGGTACCTAGATGGACACAAAATGCTGGGAGTAACTCAGCGGGCCAGGCAGCATCTCTGGAGAGAGGGAATAGGTGATGTTTCGGGTTGAGACCCTTGTCTGAAGAAGGTTCACGACCCGAAACGTCACCCATTCCTTCCCTCCAGAGATGCTGCCTGTCCCGCTGAGTCAATCCAGCATTTGGTGTCTATCTTCAGTGTAAATCAGCATCTGCAGTTTCTTCCTACAGTGTAGGATCCTACTTGTTCACCTTTCAAGTTCTATTGACATGTTCTTTTTTTTTTTAATTGTGCACCTTGAAGTCTGATGCGATTGCCAGAATTTCACGCAGTTGATTTTGAATACGTTTTATGTCTTTGATCTCGTTGCCATCTCTGAATAAACCTTGTTATTCAAAAGGATTAAAAGCAGCCATGTATTGAGATTCTAGAGCCGATCATTGTTCATCGGGAATGATTCCAATAGATTTTTTTTTTTTTAAACGAAGTATTGAAACAGGATCATTTCCAAAACATCTCTCAGGGTCAGTCCTCTGGAACATACCCACCCCTCAAATGCACAATCGCGGGTCGTACAGTTCGGCCCAACTCGTCCATGCCAGCCAAGGTGCCCAGTCTACGCTAGTCCCATTTTGTTTAGTCGTGGGCAAAACCCTTGTGATTGAGCAAAGGTAATTCCAGTGAGTATTTTGCGTTTTTTAAAGTCTGACATATGCTGTTCGGATATGGATAACACCATTTTAGTATAGGATTCGAGCGACGATTTAGTTCAGTTTCCATGTCAGATCACGGTATTCAGAATGCATTCTGTATGGCTTGTGCAAGTTGTAACCACTCACATTGTTACTGCGTTTCTTTTTATATGCCATTTTCAACTTTCACTGTGTCTGATTTGATCTTGTTCAAGTCAGTTCAACCATGACATGGCCGATGGAATGAATTTATGCATAAAACAGAAAAGAAATTGTTGTTTTTTATTGAACCGTTCTGTTGTCAAAATATTATAAACTTTTATACACTAGTAAATGTTGATTCTGGATATAACATTCTGGATTTTAACTGGGAGATTATTTAGCATTTGAGATATATTTCTGTAAAATTAAGGGTCCTACTGCAACGGACTATGATGGGCAGTGCTGTTATTTTTATTATCGTACAAACCCTGACAGATGATGAGGGAAAATCAACTCTTCTCAGACGCCGTGCAGTCAAACTAGTTCCATAGCAGTTTCTGATGAAGCCTGATTGTATCTCCGATTCTAGAAAGTTTGATGCTTGGATGAATCATTGGTCTTCGTAAACATTACCCGCAAGGTCATTTGAAGACACAATGTACCAGCCATAATCTGGCCCAGTGCAGCGGAGTTTAGAGGTCTTTCAACACATTTCAGTCTTAAGATCGCCCATTCATTTTCTGCGGCAGTGTTAGGTTTTTAAAGATGAACGTCATTATTAGCACAAAGCGCTTGAGCAACTTAGCGGGTCAGGTAGCATCTGTGGAGGGAAAGGATAGGTGACGTTTTCGGAAATCTGAAGAAGGACCCCGACCAGAAACCTCACCTGTCTATGTCCTCCTGAGATGCTATCTTGACCATCAGATGAGTTACTCCAGCACTTTGTCTTCTATGCAAGATTCCAACATCTGCAGTTGCTTGTGTCAACATTTTTAGCCCATAGATTAAGTTCTTGGGAAAGCTATACGAAGCTATTATTTTTCCCTCCTCTCGGTCTATATATGTTAGAGGCCTGATATTAAACACTCAAACTATGAAAGAGCAACAATTAATGCATTGCATTTAATAAATGAGTCAAGCATCAAAATCATCTGTCAGCTTTTATTGTGGAATGCTCAACTGGAATTGGAAATGCATTCACTATCTTCAGATGTTCAAGAAATTGTTCTTTGCTTACAACATGTAATATAGCACAGCTATATATGACAGGAATTGTAAAAAAACAAAACAGGCCTATAAATGTAATTATGCACTGAGACATCATCTTACTGAATTAATATCAGTAGAAGTGTTTGGGGTTTTCACGCGGAGACACTGCTGATTGTGACACTCCTTTCCCTAATATATTGATAAACTACTGTGAACATGCATAAGTCAACTGTGCATGATAAAAATGACACAATGTGCTGGAGTAACTCAGCAGCATCTCGAGAACGCGGATTAGTGTAATGGGCGGTACAGTGGCTCAGCTGGTAGAGCTGCTGCCTCACAGCGCCAGAGATCCATGTTTGATCCTGACTACGGGTGCTGTCTGTGTGGAGTTTGTACGTCCTCCCTGTGACCCCATGGGCGTCCTCCCACATTTCAAAGACTTGCAGGTTTGTAGATTAATTGGTTTCTGTAAATTGTCCCCAGTGTGTAAGTCAGAACTAGCGTACGGGTAATCGATGGTCAGCTCCGACTCGTCCTGCTTACACTCTGTATCTCTAAACTAAACTAGTGTGAACGGTTGATGGAAGGTCACCATGGTTTCAGTGAGCCGGAGGGCCTGTTTCCGTGCTGTATCTCCAAACTAAACTAAACGATGACATTTCAGGTCAGGTGCACTCTCCCATGTTCTCCAGAGATGCTGCCTGGCGTGCTGAGTTACTCCAGCCACTGTGTTTTTTTGCAAGCCAGCATCTGCAGTTCCTAGTGCCGACCTGATGATAATGGTGATTGAGCAACTGTTTGTACATGTTTATTGCTGCACCATCAGAACATTGTAATTTTCAGCATTCATTTTATGGTGATTGATAGTTAAGATTTACGCACTAAAATGCTAAGTGCCATATAAATGCCTATTTCCAGCACTTGTGCCAAGCAATGAGCCAGAACCTATTGCAGTCATTTCTTCAGTGAGAGAGAGAGAGAGAGAGAGAATGAAGTGGGTGGGTTGGGGAAAGGATTGATGACTGCAGAGTGCAGAAAACCACATGCCCAGTGATGTGAAGGACAGGAATTGTAAGCCAAAACAATTGGGACAGTTCATTTGTTCCCTGCACAGTTTGTGCAAGTGTTCAATTAGTGTTTTTTTTTTTAAATGAGAATGTCCACTCTGTTTTTAAACTAATGCCTGCCTTGCAGTAAGGTCAACATTTGATTCTATGCTTCCAGGACTGAAGTCGTTTGACACAGATGGATGGATTACTGGTTTATACCAAAGATAGACGCAAGGTGCTGGAGTACCTCAGTGGGTCAGGCAACGTTACACGTTTCAGGTTGGGAGTGAAGATGGGTCCCGGCCTGAGAAGTCACCTATCCATGTTCTTCAGAGATGCTGTCTATCTTTGGTATAAATCACCAATCCATCCACCTGCAGGTGGATTGATTCCTCATTTCCTTTTGCATTTAGGGATCATTCCTGTAGTATCGAGTTAGTTCTTCCTCCAAAGGTAGATACAAAGTGCTGGAGTAATTCAGCGGTTAGAGCAGCTTCTCTGGAGAACATGGATGGGTGACTTTTCGGGCCAGGACCAGGCTTCAATCCCGACCTGAAATGTGTGATGCTCCCTGACCCACTGAGGTACTCCAGCACTGTGCGTCTATCTTTGGTATAAACCAGCATCTGCAGGTCCTTTTTTATTACATATACTTCTTCCAGTTAATCCTGTAAAATCTTTGACTTTTACATCAAAGTAATATTGTCAATGCAAATTATTTCCCCATTTAGCAATTTAAAAGCAAGATTAAAGTTGGGCTTAGTAGTATTAGATGTCTTCTGGAACAAACTAATAATTTGAAACAACTCCAATTGAAGTGTATTAAGTGATGATGGGAGAATATAGGCCAATCTGATTGATGGAGAGCTGTTGTATACTTATATATATTTGCAGAATAATCTTGATCCTACATATATTTGCAGATTGATCTTGGGGTGGGATTTGAAATAAACACAGACGGCCACAACATTGTACAGATAGGAAAACAAGTCATCCAAGTGTACATACTCCTGACTTATCTCCAAATCATTAGTTTCAAACAATAGCTTGTTTCACCCTCTGCATTCCCCTGGTCGCAGAGATTGACGCAAATCTTCCTCCTGCGCTAACGTGGCTCAGTTAGGCCTCAATTCCAAATGAGCTACAGAGGGAAATTTGCACAGCTATGTTGCAGCCAAGGAGGGCACTAAATTTGCAGATAGACACGAAATGCTGGAGTAAGTCAGCGGGACAGGCAGCGTGTCTGGAAAGAAGGAATAGGTGACGTTTCGGGTTGAGACTGAAGAACCTCGCCCATTCTCTCCAGAGATGTTCCCGTCCCGCTGAGTTACTCCAGCGTTTTGTGTCCAGCTTTGGTTTAAACCCGCATCTGCAGTTCCTTCCTGCGCACTAAATTTGCAAGTGTATTTCCAATGCAGCTTTCATTGTATGATAAATATTGCCACAAAACATGTTGCGTTACTAGATGGTTCCCGCATCCAAATATGCAATTTGTATATCGGTTCCCATCCTGTTCCAGGGAAACAGTTTTACTGTACTGCATCCACCTATTTACGCAGGGTTTGGTTATGTACACTGGTGTTGGCATATTGATTATTCTGCTGCTTTGTGTACCAGACTATCTTGACAGACATACTACTATGTCTTGTAACATATATCTTCTGTTGGGTGAAATAATTGCCTTATGCTTTAGTGACAATAAAAAATCTACCTAAACAAAGGAACCTTTCCTTCGTGTAAATCTTTGATTTCTCGGCGAGGCTGAGTGTTTTTGTAAGTCTTTTCTTCAAAGGGGTGGTGGTCACAGAATACCTTAATGGATGGACCTTTGATAAACAAGCAGGTCAAAGATTACTTCAAGCTGATGTTACCATTAGATCAGCTGGGTTCTTATTGGATGTATAGAACAAGCTGCCAGAGGAGGTAGTTGTGGCTGGGACTATCCCAACGTTTCACAAACAGACAGGTACATGGATAGGACAAGTTTGGAAGGATATGGATTAAGCGCAGGCAGGTGGGACCAGTATAGCTGGGACAATGGGGCAAGATGGGCCGAAGGGCCTGTTTCCACACTGTATCACTCTATGACAGCAGGCTTGATGGGCCGAATGGTCTTCTCGTGCTTCCAATTCGTGTAGACAATTGCAAGCAATTAACAGTCAATAAAACAGTTGGAAAAATAATTTTAAATGGCAAAAATGACCACGGAGACTAATGACGCAGTGAGATAAAAACTGGGTGAGTTAGAACTCCAGGGACATGCCTGCAAGGGATGTTAAAATCAACACAAATATTTTACTGGGCAACAATAAAGAATGTCAGGAATAAAGGGAAATGAGGAAAATTCAAACTTTCCGAATAATTTTTAACATCACCATGGCCACTTAACCTGCTCAGTTCTGTCTGTGTGGAGTTTGCAAGTTCTCCGTGTGGCCGCGTGGGTTTCCTCCGGGTGCTCCGGTTTCCTCCCACGTTCCAAAGACGTGTGGGTTTGTAGGTTAATTGACCCTCTGTAAATTGCCTCTACTGTGTCCGGAGTGGATGAGGAAGTGGGACAGCACAACGGGTGATGGGTGGTCCGCAAGGAATTCTCTGGGCCGAAGGGATGTTTTTGAATTGTGTATCATTTCAATCAGTGAATCAAACCAGATCAATCAACAGGTGGCTTTTCACTGTACCTCGGTGCATGTGACAGTAAACTGAACCCAGCGCAGAAACAGGCCACTTGGCCCACACTGACCAGCGACCACCCCATACACTAGTTCTATCCTACACACTAGCGAATATTTACAATTTTACCAACGCCAGTTAACCGACAAAGCTGTACGTCTTTGGAGTGTGGGAGGAAACCCACGCGGTCACAGGGAGAATGTACAAACTCCGTACAGGCAGCATCCAAAGTCAGGATCGAACCAAGGTCTCTGGCGCAGCGAGGCAGCAACTCTACCCCAGCCAGCTGATGGTTGGACAAAGACCATTAATGAAACGAGGGGGGGGGTGTGAGACGAGGATTGAAGATTTGCGAATTGTGAAGCTAGAGGAAGGAATGGAGTGGGAGGGGAGAAATAGGTGCAAGTCCAAGTGGGACATGGGGGAGAAGGATAGGGGGATCCGCTGACTTAACGTTCGACATTTCTTAACAAAAAATGGTGCTAACCATAGTTTTAACGATACACAATGCATAACTCTTCAATCCTTATCTTACACCCCACGTCGTCTGTATCAACCTATTACCACAGTGGTTCAGGCAAAATCTCCGGAGAAATGGAATAGGTGACGTTTCGGCTCGGAACTCTTCTTCAGACTAAAAGCCTCAGTCCCATTCTGAAGAAGGGTCTCGACCCGAAACGTCACCTATTCCTTTTCTCCAGAGATGCTGCCGGACCAGCTCAGTTACTCCAGCTTTTGTCTATCTTCGGGTGTAAACCAGAAAATGCACTGCCTTCCTGCACAACCCAGGTAGGTAATGCCAAATCCTTCCCCTCCTCTGTTCCAGCGTTCTCCCCTCTCCCCAATCATGACTGCAGAACCATTTTTGTGTGGAAGGTAAGGGCACATTAAAGTCTGAATCGACCAGACTTGGGAATAATACCAGCTTCTAAATCCCGGGGCTTGAATGTTAAGAATCTGCTTCTCATATTATGTGCAGTGATTTATTTAATTTGAATTTGTAATATTGCATTGTCTATGTCATGTAATTCAATTGAAGCCATCTTCAATCAGTCGGAGCAGCCGAACGTTCAAAATGCGAGGTGTTTCAAAGTCCTTATACGTGCGATGAAGACAGTTTATAATGCAAAGTTTAGGTCTCAGTTGTAATGCCTCAAGGCGATACTGAGACACATTCACTATTAATTTGATCTAGAGAAGGCATTTGGTACTTTACATTATTTTTTCTTGCACAGCACTGGGATAAATAAATTTATTGCGAGAATTAAGCTGACAATGGCCAAGGGCAGAGAACACTTGTTAGAGTTGTATACAGACAACCAAACAACAGGAGGGAGGTTGGCAATAGCATCAAGTAGGAAATTAGGGATGCGTGTAGCAAAGGTACATTGGTTATCATGGGTGACTTTAGAAATAGATTGGGCCAACCAAATTGGTAACAGTGCTGAGGAGAAGGATTTCCTGGAATGTTATACGGAATGGGTTTTTAAACCAATATGTAGAGGAACCGACTAGAGGGCAGGACATCCTCGACTGGGTATTGTGTAATGAGGAAGGATTAGTTAGTGATCTTGTTGTGCAAGGTCCCTTGGGCAACAGTGACCATAACAGTGACCCGGGTCCCTGGCATTTTCTCTATCCCCTGCACCACTGTGCTTTCCATTCATGGATGTCCTCCAGGGATGCTGCCTGACCCCCTGAGTTACTCCAGCATGTTGTCGCTTTCCAGGGCATTGACTTGTCATGGACGGGTTGGGCAGTTTTATGCTGTATGGCTCCTTAAATGCTGAAGAGTGGGGGAAGGCACATCAGTAGAGCTGCTGCCTTACAGCACCAGAGACCCGAGTTCGATCCTGACTGTGGGTGCTGTCTGTACGGAGTTTGTATATTCTCCCTGTGACCGCGTAGGTTTTCTCTTGAGTCCTCTGGTTTCCTCCCACACTGCAAAGGCGTACAGATTTGTAGGTTAATTGGCTTAAGTTAGAATTGTGAATTGTCCCTAGTGTGTAGGATAGTGCTAGTGTACGGAGTGGTCGGTGGGCCGAAGGGCCTGCTTCCACGCTGTATCTCTAAACAAAACTAAATTAAGCATTTTGAGTCAACCCAAAACGTCGCCTAGCCACGTTCTCCAGGGAGGCTGCAAGTCCCGCTGAGTTACTCCAGCACTTTGTGTCTTTTCTGGGCATCTCAGTTGGCATGGATGAGTTGGGCTGAACGGCCTGTGGCTATGCTGTATGGCTCACGGTGCTCTGATTCTCTAAACGCTGAAGAGATGAAAATTCTGCAGTTGATTTGGGCATGGCCCAGAATGAATGATATGGTTCTTCTAATGCAATTGAGATGGAGCAGCCCCAGATGTGTTTGTTCATCCTCAACCTCTTATTTCATGCACCACTTGCCACCCAAGCACAGAGGGGGAAGAAATACGAAGGATGAACTGAATTGGAGATAAACAAAGAAAGGGAAGCCTGCTCAGTGATAGCAGTTTAAGTAATGAATGAATAAATCTCTTTGAATGAATGAATATGGTTGTTCATGAAAAAACAGATGTAATTGTTCAAGCCGCAACGCTCTTAATATCAAAGGCTGGAGGGCACGGCTTTAAGGTGAGAGGGCAACGTTTAAACGAGATGTGCAAGACAAGTTTTTTTAACACAGAGGGAAGTGAGTGCCTGGAATGCGCTGCCAGAGGAGGCGTGAAAACAGGACCTTTACCGCAACTTGCTCATTCCAATCAAGATGCCCCATCTACACTAGTCCCACCACACCAGTCTGAAGATGGGTCTCAACCCGAAACGTCACCCATTCTTTCCCTCCCGTCACGCTGAGTTAGCCCACCATTTTGTGGGATTGTGCGGCACGGTGGCGCAGCAGTGGAGTTGCTGCCTTACAATGCCTGAGACTCGGGTTCGATCCTGACTTCGGGTGCCGTCTGTGCGGAGTGTGCACGATCTCCCCGTGACCTGCGTGGGTTTTCTACGGAAGTTCTCCGATTTCTTCCCACATGCCAAAGGCGTGAATGCTTGTAGGCTAATTAGCTTTGGTAAATTATGCGTAGGATGGAACTATTGTGTAGGTGATCGCTGATCAGCACGGACTCAGTGGGCCAGATTTCACGTGGTTTCTCTAAACGATAGCAAAACTAAACTAAATTACACAATATTAATGAATGTATTAGTGTATTATAAAATATGGGAGCTACTTGCAACACAACAAATGACAATGGCAAGCTACTCAAGATAACCACCGATTAATCCATCGAAGTGATTCTGAGACATGTAAGTCTGAAATTTTAATTAAGAGCGGCACGGTGGCACAGTGGAGAGCTACTGCCATACAGTGTCAGAGACCCGGGTTCGATCCTGACTACAGATAGAAGCATAGACAATAGGTGCAGAAGTAGGCCATTCGGCCCTTCGAGCCTGCACCGCCATTCAATATGATCATGGCTGATCATCCAACTCAGTATCCTGTACCTGCCTTCTCTCCATACCCACTGATCCCTTTAGCCACATCTAACTCCCTCTTAAATATAGCCAATGAACTGACCCCAACTACTTTCTGTGGCAGAGAATTCCACAGATTCACCACTCTCTGTGAAAATAAAAATTCTCATCTCGGTCCTAAAAGACTTCCCCCTTATCCTTAAACTGTGACCCCTTGTTCTGGACATCCCCAACATCAGGAACAATCTTCCTGCATCTAGCCTGTCCAACCACTTAAGAATTCTGTAAGTTTCTATAAGATCCCCCCTCAATCTTCTAAATTCTAGCGAATACAAACCGAGTCTATCCAGTCTTTCTTCATTTGAAAGTCCTGCCATCCCAGGAATCAGTCTGGTGAACCTTCTCTGTACTCCCTCTATGGCAACAATATCTTTCCTCAGATTAGGAGACCAAAACTGTACACAATACTCCAGGTGTGGTCTCACCAAGACCCTGTACAACTGCAGTAGAACCTCCCTGCTCCTATACTATGGGTGCTGCCTGTACGGAGTATGTACGTCCTCCCCGTGACCTGTGGCTTTTCTCCGAGGACTTCGGTTTCCTCCCACACTCCAAAGCCGTACAGGTTTGTGGGTTAACTGGCTTGGTATAATTGTATAAATGTAAAATTGTCCCTAGTGAGCGCAGGTAGTGTTAGTGTGCGGAGACCGGTGGGTCAGTGTGGACTCGATGGGCCGAAGGGCCTGTTTCTCTAAACGAAACGTAAAAGAAAACAACCAAAACATTGTTTAATTTTTTGTAAGATTTTCATTTATAAAATAAGGCAAAAAGTACACTAGAGGTTTGAAGTGTTAACATTTGTAATTGAAGGAAGCAGCTACATGTGAAAAACCAATTACATTTTGAGATCCATTCTGCAAAACATCAGTTGGTCAAAGTTTTTCAGAAGATCGGCACTGATTAGGAGAGGTTTCCCCCCATTATGATCCCTGCCCCTTCTCACCCGCATTTCTTTGAGCTTTGAAGTTAAATCACACTAAAACAAGATTCCCGATGCAGTACTCCATGTACTGCATGCCTTAACATGAGGGCGAGTGCACAATTTCTTCTTCAGACTTACTTAGTCGAGCAAAACTGTGAAGAGGACCATGAGGTAGATGTGAGGATAGACACAAAAAGCTGGAGTAACTCAGCAGGACAGGCAGCATCTCTGGAGAGAAGGAATAGGTGACGTTTCGGGTCGAGACCCTTCTTCAGCCAGAGTCAGGGTAAGGGAAACTAGAGATATAGACGGTGATACGGAGTACTCAACCAGTCAGGAAAGCGGGAAACGAGAGATATGAAAAGGTACAAAGAAACAAATGAAAGAAAAGTACGCAAAAAGACAAATCAAAGCCGGCAATGACGATGGAGGGGTGGAGCCCACAATGGTCCATTGTTGGCTGTGGAGGAGATGATAAAGAACGCGTAGAGCTGCGGAGCAGGAGGAATCTTGGAGGGGGAGCAGCGAGAGAGGGTGTCGCAGAATTTCGTCAAAGCGGTTTGGAGTGAAGGAAAGGATTTATGTTATTCTGGAAAAATAAACTAAGCAGTACAAGTAATTAAAATTAGTAAACTAGAAAAAAAAATTAAAACATTAAATAAATTTGCTTTACCAAAATATCTTTGGAAATAGCTCCTGTCTAGACTGGTAATTCTGAAGAGTTGCCCCTTGTGAGTTGGTCTGGATGTGTGGGGTGCATTAGTCTAGTAGCAGCTATCTGGCCCGTTAGTAAATTAAATAATCCAGTTCTGAAAACGGAAAAAAATCTTTCAAACAGATCATTAAGGCTGTGCGACATGTGGATGTCTTAATAAAATGAAACGCTTTATAAAGTTTTGATTTAGTCATCAATGTAAATATTAACCTAAAATAAATTCTTCTTTGCTAAAAAAAACTCATCTACATGAATTTTCATTAAAAAAAATTAACAATACAAGTCACTTGCAGTTTCCCTTAGGATTGGGCATTTTTGTTGTAAATAGATCGTCGCTTGTACCCGACCGTCCGTCTGTCCGTGATCTTTACTTCGTTGGTTTGATGGCTTGCAGGAATTCATCGTTGGGGAGAGAAAAGAAAATTGTAGTGTGGCCTTGTTTCAGCTCATCGGACATAACTTAGGCACTTAACGTTGTGTTATTACCCACGGCTTTGCAAACAGTTAAAGGTTGTTGGCTGACTTTGGTGAAGGGTTGGGTGGATTGGTTGAACATCCTAGCTTTAGAATCTAACCCTCAAGGTGTGAGTGTGGAGTGGAATGTCTAAATGGCTGGTCTGAAGTGAAAGTCTCTACTATCTTATCAGCGGGCTCCAGTTGAATATAAATAGGCTGACGTATGCGAGGGAGGGTTAGTTCAAGCGTCCAGCTAGTGCACCTTCAATCTCCTAATCAAGCAACTGGGCGAGTTGGGCCGAATGGCCGGTTTCCGTGCTGTATGACTGGATGACTCTTATAACTCTCTGCAGCCCCCTTTCCTTTGCTTGTCCTGTTCCCAGGGAAGGTGTGTCCTTTGAAAGCAGCCCTAGGGATGGTGAACTTTCGATGGCGATGCAAGGTCAGATCTTCAAGTCAGCTTGAATGTCAGACTTGGAGCCAAACGTGTGTCCACTGAAGGGAAGTGGCACGCTTCACTGTGCAACCCACCGTGTGGTAAACCTTGATACAGAACCCTCAAGATCTAAACTGCAACGGTTCTTAAAGTTGGACGAATAATGGGGATGAGATTTGGTGTGAAATGTTACAAAGGGCTAGAACACATTGCAGAGATTCCGCCCCTCATCCCTCTGATACCATCCCAGCGATTAAAGGTTGGACCCTTCCCTGTGTGGGCTGCTGAAGTTGGAGCCCCACGGCAAGCCTAGTCAAAGGACAGCAGATCCGGATGGCGCTCCTCGTTTTCCACACTCGAGCATCTTTGCCTTGGCACTCCAGAGTCTTCAGAGTCATTGGCCAAGAGGTCGTCCTCGCTGAGGCTGATCCGCAAGCAGGCCTCGTCGGGGCAGGGCGAGGAGGCCCCTCGTTTCTCCTGGCCCGCTGGCTTTAGCTTGACGTCCACGGGATCTTTGCTCAGTAGATCGGGCACGGAGAGGGCAGGGCTGGAGATGTCCTCGGAGCTCTCCAGGGTGTTGCAGTGCTTGTCCTCTGGTTTGGCATCGGCATCAGCGGCGTTGGGGGTCACGTTGTCCACGCTGCCCGAGAGGTCATCTTCAACTTCACTGGCCTTACTCTCCAGTGCCGGGACCTCTCGCTGGTCAGCACAGGGGACGGGGGGGTCAGAGATGTCTCCGCAGTTGACCACCGGCACGGACGAGATCATCATATCCTGAGTGGTCTTCAGTGCCCGAGAGGTCCTCTTCTTGACTGTCGGTGGAGGTGGCTCCAACCGCGGGAACGACTCCAGCAGGGTCTGACTGCAAGTAAAGAAGGGGAAGGTTGGCAACTTCAAACACACGTCTCCGTGCGGGTCAAAATACAGTGAGCGCAAGGTGCAGGTACTGGAGACACCACCCATCTTCCGATCGACTTCTCCCACCTTTAGTTTAGAGATACAGTGCGGAAACAGGCATTTCGGCCCACCGAGTCCACGCCGACCAGCAATCCCCGCATATTAACACAACCATGACCCACTAGGGGCAATTTACATTTAACTTTCAAGCCAATTAACTTACAAATCCGTCTGTCTTTGGGGTGTGGGAGAAAACTGAAATTCTCGGAGAAAACCCACGCGGTCACGGGGAGAACGTACAAGATAGCACCCGTAGTTGGGATCGAACATGGGTTTCCAATGCTGTAAGCGCTGTAAAGGGCCTGTCCCACTTGCCGATGTTTTTCGGCAACTGCCGGCATCATTGACTGATGTATCAGATCACTGAAATGTTGACGTATAACGCGCGGTGTTTTTTCAAGTGTCGCAACTTTTATTTTGTCGCCGCTGGATTTTGAAATGTTCAGAATCTTTTGGCGACACTGATATGACGCTGGCAGTTGCCGAAAAAATTGCCAAATGCGACAGGCCCTTTAGGCAGCAACTATACCACTGCGCCACCGTGCCACCACCTGTATCTCAAAACCCCCTCCTCACCCCATCTTACAGCCTTTTGTCTCCTCATCTCGAGCCTTTGTCACTTACTCCACTCATCTACCAATCAACCCCCCCCTCCGCAATCCACAAACCCCCCTCAGATGCTGCCTGACCCGCTGAGTTACTCTGGTATTTTGTGTCTTAAGTGAAAGGTGGATGCAGGTGAAGGGGGTGTGGTTGGAAAATGGGTGGATAAAGGCTAGGGATGGAAGGAGACAAAAGGGTGTCGGATAAGGAATAGGAGAGGAGTGAAATGTAAAGGTGGCTCCAAAACTCAAGTCTACCTCAGCATCAATTCACTGTCTGAAGAAGGGTCCCGACTCTAAACATCACCCATCTTTATTTTCCAGAGATGCTGCCTGTCCCGCTGAGTTACTACAGCAATGTGTGCCTACCTTTGGTGTAAACCAGCATCTTCAGTTCCTTCCTACTCCGCCTATCACTAGCCAGGCTTTATCTCAACCCCACCTCTCTTTTCTAGCTTTCTCCCCCCTACTGCAAACCTCTGAAGAACTATCACCTGTGCATTCCCTCCACAGATGCTGCCTGACCCGCTGAGTTCCTCCAGCACTTTGTGTTTTGTTAAAGGCTGAAAAAACTTCAATCAATGCTTGAGCTCCACATGTAGTTTCATGCTCTAACCACTGGGTGACAATGCTGAGCAGCAGAGATCCAGATCTGAGCCAAGTATTTATGTGTTTGTTTTATGTGTAAAAACCATTTTGCACATATTTTAAAGCCAATATTATGTTTCCATTGGGACTCTACTCCGTGCCATTATCTGTAACATGGGTGTAATTTCCACAGAGCCATCAATGTGTGAACATTTACTTCATTGTCATAGAGTCATACAATGTGGAAACAGGCCCTACGGCCCAACTTGCCCACGCCGACCAACATGCCTCAACTACACATGTCCCACCTGCCTACATTTGGCCCATATCCCTCTAATGGAAGCTAGATGCAGGAATAATGTTCCCAGTGTTGGGGGAACCTAGAACCAGGGGCCACAGTCTAAGAATAAAGGGGAGACCATTTAAAACTGAGACGAGAAAAAACTTTTTCACCCAGAGAATTGTGAATTTGTGGAATTCTCTGCCACAGATGGCAGTAGAGGCCAATTCACTGGATGAATTTAACGGAGAGTTAGATAAAGCTCTTGGGGCTGGCGGGATCAAGGGATATGGGGAGAAGGCAGGCACGGGTCACTGATTGTGAACGATCAGCCACGATCACAATGAATGGCAGTGCTGGCTCGAAGGGCCAAATAGCCTCCTCCTGCACCTATTTTCTATTAAACTATCCTATCCATGTACTTATCCAAATATCTTATAAATGTTGTTATAGTACCTGCTTCAACTACCTCCTCTGACAGCTCGTTCCATATACCGCTAATACTCTGTCTGAAATGTGGCCCCACCTATTAAATCTTTTCTCACTCGCCTGAAACCTATATCCTCTGGTTCTCGATTCCCATTCCATGGGTAAAAAGACTATCTATTCTCCTCACGCTTTTATACACCTCTATAAGATCACCCTTCATCCTCCTGCACTCCAAGGAAAAAACTCCTAGCCTGCCCATCCTCTCCCTATAGCTCAGGGCCTGAAGCCCTGGCAACATCCCAGTAAAGTGGTGCAGCTGGTAGAGCCACTGCCTCATGGTGCCAGAGACCCGAGTTGAATACTGACCTCGGGTGCTGTGTGTGTGTGTGTGTGTGTGTGTGTGTGTGTAGTTTGCATGTTCTCCCTGTGAATTCATGAATTTCCTCTGGGTGCTCCAGTTTCCTCCCACATCCTAAACATCGTAGAGCTTAAAAAAAAACAGCGCTAGAACGGGCCATTCGGCCCACAACATCTGTGTTCTATGTGTTCTTTGTCATGGGTTCGATCCTGACCTCGGGTGCTGTCTGTGTGGAGTTTGTATGCTCTCCCTGTGACTGTGCTAATTGTGCCACCATCGTTTACGTCATGCATTTTGCTGGTGCAGTTGTAATATATATCTAAGATAGACACAAAAAGCTGGAGTACCTCAGCGGGATAGGCAGCGTCTCTGGAGAGAAGGAATAAGTGATGTTTCGGGTCGAGATCTTTCTTCAATCGTCACTCATTCCTTCTCTCCAGAGATGCTGCCTGTCCCGCTGAGTTACTCCAGCATTTTGTGTCGATCTTCAGTGTAAACCAGCATCTGCAGCTCCTTCCTATGCAATATATGTCTGTGTGGAGTTTGCACGTTCAGCCAGTGACTGTGCTTCTGCGCCATTATCACACGTTTTACCATGGGTTCAATCCTGACCTTGGGTGCTGTCTGCGTGGAGTTTGCACGTTCTCCCTGTGACCGCGACACTGTGCCACCCTGGTTTGCGTTGCGCGCAGTTGAAGGATGAATGGGAAGCAAGACCACTCACGCTCCGCCGCTGGCCGCCGGCTGGGTCTCGCCCTTGGCCGCCATCGCCAGGACTCCCTCGGCGTTCTTGTTGACCTCGGTCACGCCGGCGACCATGGCGTTGGGCTCCTTCCTCCGCAGCAGGTCGTTGACCTTTGCCCCCACCGCCTTGCCCAGGTTGATGGCACTCTTGAGGTGCTGGTGGTTGCTCACACCTCCGCCGGCCCATTTCCCAGCCGATTCGGGGACAGCGGAGGTGGAGGAGGAGCCGGCCGCGGTGCCCCTGGCAGAGCCGGGCATCTTGCCGTGGTGAGGTTTGGGCGTCGATGAGGTGTTGGAATTCTCAAACATGCTTTGGTCAACTAGCGAGCAGAAAGAGGAAGAGAAAATGTACTTGTTAGCCAGGATCTAACAACCAGCTCAACATCACAGATAAACTACAGGTCTCCCTCCGATTTTCTGGCACCCTTTGGTTCCAAAGCCTTTCTGGAATATCCGTTTTGCTGGATCAACAGAGGTCACGGCCTCCGAGAGAGGTCCAATGGTACCAGAACATCCTGCCTAGGCTGCTGAGCGGCCGAGATACCGGCCCGCAAAGTTGGCGGTGGGAACGGATCTGCCGGCTCCGGCCGGGCTGGAGTTCCAGAGCCCCGGCTGCAGGCGGCAACCTCCACCCACCAATCGGCTGCGGAAATCCCGATGAGGCGGAGATCGGTCTCCTCACCCGACCGAGGTGCCATATTTTCACGGGGACTTCTGGGGGGAATTCTGGCCAGTTTAAAGGAGGGGCCAGATCACCATTTGCTGGAAAATCGGTGGTGGACCTGTACTAGAAGAAACGCCCTTCAGCCCAACTCGTTCATGCCGACCGTCTAAGCCTTTCCTATTTGGCGATATAGTCTAAACCTCTCCTATCCGTGTACAGTGCCTGTCCAAGTGTCTGTTAAATGTTGTTATAGTACCTGCCTCAAATACCTCCTCTGGCAGCTCGCTCCATATTCCCACTGCCCTCTGTGTATAAAAATTACCCCTCAGGTTCCTTTTAGACTTTAGATTTTAGATACAGAGTAGAAAGAGGCCCTGTGGCCCACTGAATCCGCACCGCCCAACACTAGTTCTATCCTACACACTAGGGCCAATTTACAATTTGTTACCGAAGCCTATTAACCTACAGAGCAGTCCGTCTTTGGAGTATGGGAGGACATGGAGAAAACCCACGCGGTCACAGGGAGAACATGCAAATTCCACACAGACAGCACCCGTAGTCAGGATTGAACCTGGGTCCCTGGCGCTGTGAGGCAGCAACTCTACCACCACTGTGCCACTCTAAATTACTATTAAGTCTTATCCCCTTACCTCAAAACAATGTCCTATAGTTCTCGATTCCCTTACTCTGGGTAAAAGACTGTGCATTCACCCTATCTATTCCCCTCATGATTGTATACACCTCTAGAAGATCACCTATCAACCTCCTATGATCCAAGGAATAAAGTCCAAGACTGCCCAACCTTATCTATAGCTCAGGCCCTCACGTCCTGGCAACATCCTCGTAAATCTTCTCGGCATTCTTTCCAGCTTAACAACATCCTTGCTATAGCAGAGTGACCAAAACTCAACATGACACACCAAGTAACTCTAAGAACATTACTCCAATTATCAACAACACCTTATTGATTGGAAACAACTAAATGAAGTGATTGGGAACACACTGGTTTGGAACGATCTGAGTTAAAGTGAAAATTCACTCCAAAGTTACAATAAGACAATAGCAATTTTCCTTCAATTGTTTCCCCACAAAATTATTTATATGCTGACACCTTTCTTGTTCCCTTAGGTGAGAATGTTATTCTTTCAAAAAGTTGCTTGTAAAGGTTTTCTATATATATATATATGGTTCATCCGAATGCCTCGGGAAAGCAGCCAACATCATCAAAGACTTGTCCCACCCCGGTCATTCCTTCTTCTCCCGGCTCCCGTCCGGCAGAAGGTACAGAAACTTGAAAGTGTGCCTACCAGACTCCGGAACAGCTTCTTCCCCTCTGTTATCAGGCTTCTGAATGGTCCTTCCATAAGCTAGGGTACTGTCCGATTCACCTCTACCCCATTGCGGACATTGGACTTTGTCTCTGGAACTGATGCGCTACAATGCTGAGAACTATATTCTGCACTCTGCATCTTCCCCAACCTGCTCTACCTGCACTTGAGTTCGGCCTTATAGTAGTTATGTCTAGTATTATCTCATCTGATTAGATAACACATAAAGCTTTTCATTACACCTCAGTACACGTGACAATAATAAACTTAAATGATACAAAATGTCTTCATCACACAAATAATATCATTTCATTCATTGTCCATCTACTGCCTTGAGAAACGTGATTGAAAAATCCATGACAATTTATGTTTTGTTGGTATCCAATAGTCAGCTTCTTAGTAAGATTGGACAGGCATAGGATCATCTAGTTTAGTTTAGAGATGCAGCATGGAAACAGACCCTTAGGCCCAACAAGTCCACGCCGACCAGCGATCACTCATACACTAGTTCTGTCCTACACACTGTCCTTTTACAGAAGCCGATTAACCTACAAACCCGTACGTCTTTGGAGTGTGGCAAGAAACCAGAGCACGCAGAAAAAACACACGGTTACAGGGAGAATATACAAACTTTGTATAGACAGCACCCGTGGCCAGGATCGAACCCAGGTCTCTGGCGCTGTGAGGCAGCAATTCTACCGCTGCGCCACCTTGCACACACAGTTCAGTAAAATAGTGCAACACTATTGTGGCAACTCTGTTTGCCTGGGACTTAACATTCTGCAACCCGTTGACTTGGTTTGGTCTGCTTTCTTCCCAGCTATTATCAGGCAACTAAACCATCCTACCAACAACTAGAGAGCAGTCCTGAGCTACTATCTATCTAATTGAAGACCCTCGGACTATCTTTAATCAGACTTTACTGGACTTCATCTGCACTGAACGTTATTCCTTATATCATGTATCTGAACATTGTGGACGGCTCGATTGTGATCATTCACAGTCTTTCCACCAACTGGTTAGCACGTAACAAAGAACCTAGGTACATGTGACAAATAAACAAATCTAAACTAATCTTTCAATAAAGAACTAAAAATATACAGCACCAGTCATGAGATAATATTCCGTAAGAGGGAAGGGAAAGCAGGAAAAGACATCTCCAACAACATATGTGACAGGAGTAAACAGCTGAAGGATCTTACCTTGTGGAATAAAAGCTCAGATAGCATTAAAGCAAGAGGAAAAGTAAAGTGGAGTAAGAAACAGCAGAGAAGTTGTTAACCACTGGTCACAGATGTGTACACATTCAGTAATAATAATGGCTAAAGTTACACAGACCCAGTTCCAATTGACTGACATTTCATTCAATATGCTACGGAGAAAGAGACTGACATTTTAATTAAAAACCACAACATCCAGAGATCACCGTTTTGATATTCCCATTTTGTACAATGTGGCACCATAAACAACATTTCCAAACGAGATAGCAATCACAAAACTAAAGCTCTGTGGACTTGTTAAAGGAATCTTTAAAAAAAAAACAGCAAAACTATTGTTAACAAGATCCACGTCTTTCACCTGTAAATTCGGAACTGGTCATTAGGCTTCACAGCCCGAAAACAGGCCATTCGGCCCAACTCATCCATGGTGAACAAGCTACCCACCAAAGCTAATCTTTCTCACACACACACACACACACTCTGAAACACACACATCTAAACACACACACACACTCTCAGACACACACACACACTCTCAGTCATACATTCACACACATTCACACACTCGGCTACACACACACTCTCGCACATTCTCTGACAAACATTTTCACATATACATGCAAACACACTCAGACACACGCACACACGGCATACACACACACTCACACATTCTCACCACAAACATTTTCACATATACACGAGCAAACACACTCAGACACACTCAGACACACACAAATTCTATACACACACATACACATCACCATACACCACGCACACACACACATACACACACACATACACACACACACACACACACACACACACACACACTCTGACACACACACACACACACACACACACACACACACACACACACACACACACACACACACACACACACACACAGATACACACACACACACACACACACACACACACACACACACACACACACACACACACTCAGATACACACACATACACACCTACATACACACACACCCCAATTTGCTCCACAACTCCCAGATCAGCATACTGACCACCCCCCCACCCCCACACCTCTCTGGAACGCTCTGCAGTGTGACCCTGTACAATCACATTCCCATGATTTTCTAATTCAAAGCCTTGCGGAGAATGCCACATGTTTTGCTTTTAAAAACAGACAAGATACAGGCGAGTTCCTGTTACAAAAAGAGATTTATTAAGCAAAAAGCAGATTGAAGACAGCAACAGAGTAAGTGCACTTACAGGACGGCGAGAAGGTTGGCAGAGGGAGCTGGGAGGACAGACTCGGGGCACGAAGATGCCAATGCGGTCCTTGCTGGGTTAGTAAGAGAGAGTCCAAAGCGGGTAGCACAGCGATGATGAGCGGAGGGGCTTGTGACACTCAGTCCAGTGGAACAAGGCTCACCTCCGTTGAGAGCTGCAGAGTCAGCAGGCTCCAAGTGCAAGAAATACAAACTTCAGCAACAAAAGGCAGCTGGGGCAACTGGGGAACACCATCCACAGGATGAAAACAGGTTGGAACAACACGCCTTGGGATTTGTAGATTGAGGACTGATTGTCATACTAATATAAGCATTCTCTGAACCATGTCCCCCTCTCCCCTCCCCCATCAGGCAAAATGTACAGAATAGACAATAGGTGCAGGCGTAGGCCATTCGGCCCTTCGAGCCAGCACCGCCATTCAATGTGGTCATGGCTAATCATCCCTAATCAGTACCCCGTTCCTGCCTTCTCCCCATATCCCCTATCTTTAAGAACCCTATCTAGCTCTGTCTTGAAAGTATCCAGAGAACCGGCCTCCACCGCCCTCTGAAGCAGAGAATTTCACACTCACAACCCTCTGTGTGAAAAAATGTTTCCTCATCTCCGTTCTTATGGCTTACACCTTGTTCTTAAACTGTGGCCCCTGGTTCTGGACTCCCCCAACATTGGGAACATGTTTCCTGCCTCTAGCGTATCCAAACCCTTAATAATCTTATATGTTTCAATAAGATCCTTCTAAACTCCAGAGTGTACAAGCCCAGCCGCTCCATTCTCTCAACATATGACAGTCCCGCCATCCCGGGAATTGACCTTGTAAATCTACGCTGCACTTCCTCAATAGCAATAACGTCCTTCCTCAAATTAGGGGACCAAAGCTGCACACAATACTTCAGGTGTGGTCTCACTAGGGCCCTATACAACTGCAGAAGGATCTCTTTGCTCCTATACTCAACTCCTCTTGTTATGAAGGCCAACATGTCATTCACTGCCTGCTGTGCCTGCATGCTTACTTTCATTGACTGATGAACAAGGACCCCCAGAGGTGTGAAAACGCATACTTCCAGATTCAGGGACAGTTTCTTCCCAGCTGTTATCAGGCAACTGAATGAATCATCCACCAACTAGACAGCGGTCCTGACCTCCCATCTACCTCATTGGAGACCCTCGGACTATCTTTACTCAGACTTTACAGGACTTTATCTTGCACTAAATGTTATTCCCTTTATCCTGTATCTGTACACTGTGGACGGCTCGATTGTAATCATTTCACTGACTGGATAGCAGGCAACAAAAAGCTTTTCACTGTACCTGTTACATGTGATAATAATAAACTAAACTAAAGGAAACAACATTTGTAATTTTTGGCTGGTGAAACACTGATCAGACTTAAAATTAGAACTCGCTCATTTGGGAGTTAAATCAGGAAGCCTGTCGACAGGTGGGAGTTTAGTTTAGTTTAGAGATACAACATGGAAACAGGCCGTTCAGCCCACCGAGTCCATGCTGACCATCGATCATCCGTTCACACTTGTTCTACATTATCCCACTTTCTCATCCACTCCCTACTCACTAGGGGCAACTTATAGAGGGACAGTTAATCTACAAACCCTGCACGTCTTTGGGATGTGGGAGGAAAGCCACGCGGTCACAGGGAGAACGTGCAAGCTCCACAGAGACAGCACCAGAGGTCAGGATCGAACCTGGGTCCCTGGAGCTGTGAGGCAGTGGCTCTACCCGCTGCATCGCTCCTCGTTTTGAATCGAGTGGTTCTTGCTGAAATAAATTGAGCCCCGTTATTCGAACCTGCCTCCCTCTCCTGCCTCATGGCAAAATCCCTTCCTGTTTTCATCCTGTACATCTCTTGTGTTTCCAAATCATTTCAACACGTTGCTGTTTCCAATGTGAAAAGTAAAAGCTAACAGCTGAGTATTGCATTTCTTGCCTTGAACACAAAGATCGGAAGAATCAGTTTTGGTCACACCACATATGATCTCTTCATGTCAAACCAAACTATCTTCTGCTTTCCTGGGTTGTGTCACTGAATCTCACTATGCCTGCCACTGTCGAACATCGAACGCACAACAGTACAGCACAGAAACAGGCCCTTCGGCCCACATGTCTGAAGAAGGCTCTCGGTCCGAAGAAGGGTCTCGACCCGAAAGGTCACCTATTCCTTTTCTCAAGAGATACTGCCCGACCCGCTGAGTTACTCCACCATTTTGTGTCTACCTTCAGCCAACAATGTTTGGTGGAAAGTGATGCCAAGTTAAACTGATCTCCTCCGCCTGCACGTGATCCATATCCCTCCATTCCCAGCATATCCGTGTACCTGTCTAAAAGCCTCTTAAACGCCACCATCGTATCTGCCTCCACCACCACCCCTGGCAGCGCGTTCCAGGCACCCATCCCCCTCTGTGTAAAAAATCTGCCCCGCACAATGCCATTAAACTTTGCCTCTTTCATCTTAAAGATATACCTTCTAGTATTTGATATTTCCACCCTGGGAAAAATAAGGTTCTGACTGTCTACCCTATCTATGCCGTTCATAATTTTACATACTTCAATCAGGTCTCCCCTCAATCTCCGACGCTCCAGGGAAAACTATCCAAGTCTCCTGTTGTGTTACTCCGGTCCATAATCAAAGTCTGCCCCTCCCCTGACATCAGTCTGAAGAAGGGTCTCAACATGAAACATCACCGATTCATAGAAACATAGAAAATAGGTGCAGGAGGAGGCCATTCGGCCCTTCAAACCTGCACCGCCATTCAATATGATCATGGCTGATCATCCAACTCAGTATCCTGTACCTGCCTTCTCTCCATGCCCCCTGATCCCTTTAGCCACAAGGGCCACATCTAACTCCCTCTTAAATATAGCCAATGAACTGGCCTCAACTACCTTCTGTGGCAGAGAATTCCACAGATTCACCACTCTCTGTGTGAAAAATGTTTTTCTCATCTCGGTCCTAAAAGATTTCCCCCTTATCCTTAAACTGTGACCCCTTGTTCTGGACTTCCCCAACATCGGCAACAATCTTCCTGCATCTAGCCTGTCCAACCCCTTAAGAATTTTGTAATTTTCTATAAGATCCCCCCTCAATCTTCTAAATTCTCTGGTGAGCTTCCTTCTCACCAGAGACGCTGAGTTACTCCAGCAATTGGTGTCTATTTCCTAGTTTACCCAACCTCTCTCCCCCTGTGGCCACAGCCCTGTAATCACTACTACTGATCTGATTCACAAAGGGCAGGAGTTCAAACGCTCTGGTGTAATCCAACCCTGAGCTCTCGTTGCAGCGCCCGCCCTATAAGGGAGAGGAGAAATGAATCATCGGGCGACCTCTATTCAGTCTGCAATGGTTTGATGGCAGGGAACAGATGGCAGTATCGAGTCAAATGCACTTTGCTGCTTTTTGGCATTGACAGCTGCATCTTCATCTCCATTGCAGACAGTCCATTAAAGAACTCAAACTAAATGATCCTTTATGAGGATGTTGAGAATCGGAGCAACAGGGAGAGGTTGGGTAGGCAAGGACTTTATTCCTTGGAGTGCAAGAGGCTGCGGAGCAATCCTATAGAGGTGTAGAAAATCATGCATGGGATAGACAGAGCAAATGCACACAGTCTTTTGGTTTAGTTTAGTTCGGAGATATAGCGTGGGAACAGGCCCGTCAGCCCACCAAGTCCACGCCAACCAGCGACCACCCCGTACACGAGTTCTATCCTGCACACTAGGGACAATCCAACCAAAGCCGATGAACTACAAGCCTGCGCGTCTTTGGAGTGTGGGAGGAAACCAGTGCACCCGGAGAAAACCCACACGGTCACGGGGAGAACGTACAAACTCCGTGCAGACAAGCACTCGTAGTCAGGATGGAACCCGGGTCTCTGGCGCTGTGAGGCAGCAACTCTACCGCTGCTCCACCGTGCCACCTTGGGTCCCCAGGGTGGGGGAAAAACAAAAAGCAGAGGATATAGGTTTGAGGTGAGAGGGAAAAGATTGAATCGGAACCTGAGGGACTTTTCACACAGATCGTGGTGGGTATACGGAGCAAACTGCCAGAGGAGGTAGCTGACGCAGGTACTATAACAGCAGTTAAAAGATATTGGCCAGATATGTTCAAAACAGTAAGTGCTGGAGTAACTGATCGAGTCAGGCAGCATCTGTGGACAATAGACAATAGATGCAGGAGTAGGCCATTCGGCCCTTCGAGCCAGCACCGCCATTCAATGTGATCATGGATGATCATCCTCAATCAGTACCCCGTTCCTGCCTTCTCTCTATATCCCCTGACCGCTATTTTTAAGAGCCCTATCTAGCTCCCTCTTGAAAGCATCCAGAGAACCAGCCTCCACTGCCCTCTGAGGCAGAGAATTCCACAGACTCACCACTCTCTGTGAGAAAAAGTGTTTCCTCGTCTCCGTTCTAAATGGCTTTCTCCTTATTCTTAAATTGTGGCCCCTGGTTCTGAACTCCCCCAACATCGTGAATTTTTTTCCTGCCTCTAGTGTGTCCAAGCCCTTAATAATCTTATATGTTTCAATGAGATCCTCTCTCATCCTTCTAAACTCCAGAGTGTACAAGCCCAGTTGCTCCATTCTCTCAGCATATGACAGTCCCGTCATCCCGGGAATTAACCTTGTAAACCTACGCTGCACTCCCTCAATAGCAAGAATGTCCTTCATCAAATTAGGGGACCAAAACTGTACATAATACTCCAGGTGTGGTCTCACTAGGGGCTCTATACAACTGCAGAACTCTTTGCTCCTATATTTGATTCCTCTTGTTATAAAGTGGAGGGAATGGACAGGGGATGTTTCGGGTTGGGACCCTTCTTCAGACAGGTAGATGGATAGGGAAGGTTTAGAGGGATATGGACCAAACGCAGGCAAATGTGGCTGGTGTAGATGGGACATGTTTGTCGGCACCGACGGGTTGCGCCTGCTTCTGTGCTGTACGACTCCGTGATGGTCATGACTTTTACCCAGTGCTTTGCGTCACGATGGCTGGCCTTGGCTGAGGTTGCAAGGGATAGATCTTGCCGCTGGTTGTCATTGTGCTGGGTTTGAGGAATCTTTGGAGGAAGTCCCAGCAGGGGAGCAGAGTGCCATTAGTTACAGGTGGCATCTACAAGGCTCCTCATTCTGCCCCACTAACAGCCGCGAGGAAAGCAGAAAATAACTCGGAAGAACTACACAGAAGCCTCGGTCTCTGCCAGTACAAAAAATACAATATTTTTCATCACAAAATACTTTCTTATTTATATTTAGAACGTGAGCATGGTGTTGCCATGCAGAGGTCCTGGATTTCTATATATCTTTTCAGATGGCTGAGTGGCAATACTAAATATACTCTCCACAATGCACAGTTCCAGTAACGGGATAAGCACATACTAACAAAGTACAGAGCTCTATGATACCTACAGATTAAAGAGCAGATTACAATCTTTTATGGTCAGTGTCACGTTACCTCTGAATAAGTGTTGCTGTTTGCAAAGCCATGTTACATCGGAATATCTGCAGACTTGTTGTGGACACTTTTTACACCAAAAAACCCTAGGGATTCATACATTGCTCCTGGCTGTTCACAGAAGCCATTTGAGGAACCTCTAGTAGTTTAGCTGCCTTATAGTCTTACAAAGTGCCTCAACTTTTGCGAGAGAAGGGTCAACCTTCCACAAACAATGCTCACCCCTCCAAGAAAATTAGCTTGGAGACACAGCGTGGAAACAGGCCCTTCGGCCCTCCGAGTCCGTGCCGGCCAGCGATCACCTGTTCGCTCTAGTTCCAGGTTATACCGCTCCCCTGCACACTGGGGACAACTGTACTGTGGTCAATTATTCTACAAACCCGCACGTCTCTGGGATGTGGGAGGAACCCGGAGCACCCGGAGGAAACCCACGCGGTCACAGGGAGAACGTGCGGAGGTCAGGATGGAACCCGGGTCTCTGGCGCTGTGAGGTAGTGGCTCCACCCGCTGCCACTCTTAGGATGAAATTAAAAAACTCAAGAGAAATGCCATCAGGAAATCTGCTGAAGACCACACTAACTGGGGGGGGCCACGACAGAAAACGTTGGGCAGCACGGTGGCCCAGCGGTAGAGTTGCTGCCTTACAGCAGCAGGGACCCGGGCGCGGTCCTGACTACCGGTGCTGTCTGCACGGAGTTTGCACGTTCTCCCCATGAACATGTGGGTGCTCCGGGTTGCCTCCCACACGCCAAAAACGTACAGGTTTGTAGGTCTGTAAAGATTATACATTGTCCCTGGTGTGTAGGATAGAACAAGGAAGTGTACGGAGATCGCTGGTCGGCACGGACTCAGTGGGCTGAAGGGCCTGTTTCCATGCTGTATCTCTAAACTAAACCAAACCTGTTTGGTACAGGGTACATTGCAGGACCCCAGAATGAGCTGATAATGGTGCTAGAGTTACACAAGCGACCTTCATTTAATCTACAAAGGGACAGCAGGATCCGTGAGAGTGGGGAACCTCTCCCTGCTCTCACTAGAGTTTGAAGCACATCATCAAACCTGCACAGGTGGCGGTCACGTGACAGTGCTGTGTTTTCACCGACGGACGTCTATTAAAAAACATACACGCACAACGTACACAGTCTACACAGTTACTCTTCAGGGAAACCATTACTGTGAAGGTAAAATAATTATAGATTAAGCCCAGGTTCGATCAACTAAAGTTGCTCATCAAATTTGAAGAGGGAATTTGTGATTAGTACGGGTGTCAAGGGTTACGGGGAAAAGGCAGGACAATGGGGTTAGGAGAGAGACAGATCATTGAATGGCGGAGACGTGATGGGCCGAATGGCCTAATTCTGCTCCTATCACTTATGATCTTATGAATCGCCTGCAGTCATATGACACTAGTTCTATGAAGGAAACAAATGCACTTTAATTACCGTATCATCAAACCTATTAACCAGGTTAGGAAGGAATAGATACAAAATACTGGAGTAACTCAGCGGGTGAGGCAGCATCTCTGGAGAGAAGGAATGGGCGACGTTTCGGGTCGAGACCCTTGGGTCTCGACCCGAAACGTCACCCATTCCTTCTCTCCAGAGATGCTGCCTCGCCCGCTGAGTTACCCTTGGGTCTCGACCCGAAACGTCACCCATTCCTTCTCTCCAGAGATGCTGCCTCGCCCGCTGAGTTACCCTTGGGTCTCGACCCGAAACGTCACCCATTCCTTCTCTCCAGAGATGCTGCCTCGCCCGCTGAGTTACTCCAGCATTTTGTGCCTACCTTCGATTTAAACCAGCATCTGCAGTTCTTTCTTACACAAAGGAACTGCAGATGCTGGTTTATACCGAAGATATACACCAAGTGCTGGAGTAACTCGGTGAGTCAGGCAGCATCTCCGGAGAAAGAAGGGTTCCGATCGGAAAGGGCAACCAAAGTTATTAAACAGCATGAATGTGAAACTTCCCTCCCCCATTAAACCGCTGGGCTGTACTAAAGTCAAAGGAATTTTTTTTGGAAAGGAGGTGGACTGAATGAGCAAGAGATGACTGCGACTGAGATCGGGTTTAAACAGGACTGAGGGCAGGTGTACACTACGTTTCAGCAGGAAAGTATGATAAAAACCACTTAGGCTCCACACGGGCTAATATGAATCATGACAACATGCCATGTTGAAGATGTACTTTTTTCCTGGAGTGACATTTATTCGCATCATTCTTTTTCTCAGTGTTATTTAGACATTAGAGATACAATGTGAAACTGGCCCTTCAGTCCACCAAGTTGGTGCCGACCAACAACCACCCCAGACACTAGTTTTACCAAAGCCAATTAATCTACAAACCTGTACATCTTTGGAGTGTGAGAGGAAACTGGAGCACCCGGAGAAGACCCACGCCCAGCCACAAGGAGAACATACAAACTCTGCACATATCTGCCTTCACCACCACTGCTGGCATTCCAGGCACTCACCACCCTCTGTGTAAAAAACTTGCCCCGCACTTCTCCTTTAAACCTTTCCCCTCTCACTTTGAAGCTATGAATGTGTGAATAATGTACTTCCATCAGGTACGACAAGGATACAGGCCTTTCGGCCCACCGAGTCCATGCTGACCATCGATCACTCATTCACACTAGTCAGATGTTATCCCACTTTCTCATCCACTCCCTACACTCTAGGGGGCGCTATACAATAACCTACAAAACCTGGACATTTTGTAGTGTGGGAGGAAACCGGAACACCCGGAGTAAACCCACGCGGCCACGGGCCACGGGGAGAACGTGCAAGGTCCACACACAGACAGCACCAGCGGTCAGGATCGAACCTGGGACTCTGGCGCTGTGAGGCAGCAGCTCGAATGCTGCTCCACTGTTGGCACTGTGTCAAATTAATAAGGGGGGGGGGGGTTTGCTCGTGTGCCAAAGACATGATTTTTTCAACGTGAGACGCAGAGGAGAACGAGTGTCCGAGGAGATTCCTTGAAGTACAACACAAAGGGTAGCCCATTCCCCTGGGACTTCACCTGTCAACAAGCTATTACAGCGAGCCGGTACAGCTCTGTCCAGCCTGACGGGGAAATACACATTTTAAAGGGCTCTCTTTCTATTTGGCTCATCTTGTTTCTTTAGTTTTACGATACGATAGAACATTATTTATCCCAGGAGGGAAATTGATCTGCCAACAGTCATAAAACACAACAAGATACATGGAACATGAAATTAAAGTGACGAGTGGAAAGGATTGGGGAGGGGATGTGCAAAGATGGCGGGGGGGGGGGGAGGGTGGGTGGGGGAGGGGGGTTGGGGGAGGGGGAAGCGGGGTCAGTCTACCCCATGACGGAAGGGGGAAGAGTTGTACAGTTTGATAGCCACAGGAACAAAAGGCCTGGAAATAGCATGGAAACAGGCCCATCGGCTCACTGGGCCAGCCCGACCAGCGATCATCTGTTCACCTGATAGAAGTATATAAAATTATGGGAGACATAAATATGCTTGTCAGCCAGAACCAGTGTTCAATGCTTGAATGGATGCATTATAGAACCATTGCACACTAGTTCTGACTGTCAACCCTTTCATTGAGTCTCACAATTGTATATACTTCGATTAGATGCAACATGGCACAGGCCCTTCGGCCCACCAAATCCATGCCAAAGAGTGATCTTGGAACCTCATGGTCCAATGAAGCAGCATAAAAAGACGCATCTTTAGAAAGGAGATGAGGAGCAATTTCTTTAGTCAGTGGGTGGTGAATCTGTGGAATTCATGTCCACTGACGGCTGTGGAGGCCACATCAATGGATATTTTTAAGGTGAAGATTTACAGATCCTTGATTTGTACGGGTGTCAGGGGTTAGGGCAGGAGAATGGGGCTAGGAGGGAGAGATAGATCAGCCATGATTGAATGGCGGAGTAGACTTGATGGGCTGAATGGCCGAATTCTGCGCCTACAACTTTTGAACTGAAGTCTCCTTCACATGTAGTTCTAAGTTTCCAGCTTTTCTCAAAGTTTAAAGCAGGCTATGAAGACACTCATGTTTTGTTTTAAACTGAGGGAACCTGATATTTAAAGAAGTGTAGGAATGAACCGCAGATGCTGGTTTATACCGAAGAGAGACACAAAAAGCTGGAGTAACTCAGCGGGACAGGTAGCATCTCTGGAGAGAAAGAATGGGTGACGTTTCAGGCCTAGTCTGAAGAAGGGTCTCGACCCAAACCGTCACCCAATCCGTTCTCTCCAGAGATGCTGCCTGTCCCGCTGAGTTACTCCAGCGTTTTGTGTCTCTCTTCTGATATTTATAGAAGCGTGGTACTGATTGATTTTTTAACGGATTGCACCGTGAGTGATGGTGAATGGTTGCCGTCACTTTGAATCAACAGGATAATGCCGGGAAAGATTTCTCTATAATATTTACACGTGCCAGCACAGCTGATCAACCTTAAGGATGGGCCAGGACATCATATCTAGAATCCTTCCATCGCTGCATTAGTAACTTTCACACTGCAATCTCATCGTCAAGACAATCTCCCAAATCCTGCCTCTTCATGAACCGAAACGACTCTTCGTTCACCCAATAGTCCCTCTCCTCACTGTCGTCTGTGTTGGACTCGTACTCCGACACTATGCCTGACTCCCGGAACTTCATCAGCTCCAGGCTTCCCATGAACTCTTCCCGGGAGGGGTCCCGGCTGTGCATCAGGCGGAAGCACTCCAGCTTTGCCAGCGGGTCGTCCATACCTAGCGGGCTGCCCAGCGGAAGGGGCAGGTCCAAGCCGTCGCACAGCTGGGGCAGGTACACCTCCCCCGGCTTGGGGGTGGTGGGGTCGCACAGGACCGGTGGCACCGTCGACCTGAAGGTGATCTCCAACAGACTGTCCTGCGAGCCCACTGCAGAAAGGAAAGAGACAAAATTAACGCTGGAGTAACTCCTTACGGGGCAGCACGGTCGAGTCGCTGCCTTATAGCGCCCGATACCCCGGTCCGATCCCGACTACGGGTGCTGTCTGTACGGAGTTTGTACTTTCTCCCGGGGCTTTCTCCGAGATCTTCGGTTTCCTCCCACACTCCTAAGACGTACAGATTTTGTAGGTTAATTGGCTCGGGTTTGTATACTTGCTAGAAGCGTAAACTCTCCCTAATATGTTATAGAGTGAATGTACGGGGTGGACTCTGTGGTTTCCGCGCTGTATCTCCAAACTGAACTAAACTCAGTGGGATAGGCAGCATCTCTGGAGAGAAGGAATGGGTGATGTTTCGGGTCGAGACTCTTCTTCAGACTGAGGGTCAGGGGAGAGGGAGTCTAGAGATATGGAAGGGTAAGGTGTGAAAACGACAGATCAAAGCAGATGCAGAAGAAACGTAGAATGGTTCATTGTTAGCTGAGGGGAAGGTGACAACACGGCATGCAATCAGTAATATTTAATCAGGAGGACAGTAGAACTAGTCAGGGAACGTGGATGGGGGGAATGGAGACAGGGGGAAAACAAGGGTCTTGACGTTCCGGGTCGAGACCTGTCTTCAGACTGAGAGTCAGGGAGAGGGGAACTAGAGATATAGACGGTGATGTAGAGAGATATAGAACAAGTGAATGAAAGATGTGCTAAAAAGTAACGATGATAAAAGAAACAGGCCATTGTTAGCTGTGTCGGGTGAAAACGAATTACAGACAATGAGACTCAACAAGACGACTTGAAAGCTGGTACGACTTGAACGGTGGAGGGATGGAGAGAGAGGATGCAAGAGTTACTTGAAGTCAGAGAAATCAATATTCATACCGCTGGGCTGTAAGCTGCCCAAGGGAAAATGAGGTGCGCTGGGCCTCACTCTGACAATGGAGGAGGCCCAGGACAGAAAGGTCAGTGTGGGAATGGGAGGGGGAGTTAGTGTTTAGCAACCGGGAGATCAGCTCATAATCTTTCCATGACGTTTGAGTTGGCAAAGTGATGCAACGTGTGGCACAGCTGATAGAGCCGCTGCTTCACAGTGCCAGAGGCCTAGGTTCCACCCCGACCTCGGGTGCTGTCTGCGTGGAGTTTGCACGTTCTCCGGTTTCCTCCCACATCCCAAGGACGTGCGGGTTTTGTAGGTCAATTATCCCTCTGTAAACGGCCCTTAGTGTGTAGGGAGTGGATGAGAAAGTGGGATAACATAGAACTAGTGTGGACGGGTGTTTGATGGTCGGCGTGGACTCGGTCGGCAGAAGGGCCCGTTTCTCAAAATAAGCTAAACCTTTCATTTATATCAACAAATTAAAAATACTTATCAATGGCATTCTGAAAAATAAACAGGCTAAATGAAACAATCAAGCCTTAGAGTCTGTGGACGGCCTAATTGTGATTATGTCTAGTCTTTTCGCTGACTGGATAGCACGCAACAAACACGTTTTTCATTGTCCCTTAGTATAAATGACAATAATAAATTAAACTATAATAGTGTTGGTCGTTGGTCAGCATGGACTCGGTGGGCCGAAGGGCCTGTTTCAGGCCCTTCGGTCCACCGAGTCCACGCCAACCAGCAATCACCCCGGACACTCGCATTATCCTACTCACTAGGGGGCAGTTTACAATTTTTACCGAAGCCAATTAACCTACAAGCCTGCACGCCTTTGGAGTGTGGGAGGAAACTGGAGCACCCGGAGAAAACCCACGGGGTCACGGGGAGAACGTACAAACTCCATACAGGAAGCAGCCTGAGCCAGGATCGAACCCGGGTCTCTGGCGCGGTAAGGCAGCAACCTTACCGCTGCACCACCGTGCCGCTCCTAAGCTAAACTAGACTACAATAAACTAAACTATACAAAACTAAACTGATCCGAAACGTCACCCACCCCTTCTCTCCAGAGATGCTACCTGTCCTGCTTACTCCAGCATTTCTTGTCTATCTAAAGAACCATTGAACCCATTGAGCTGGCCTTTTGGTGCAGAGTGGGGGGAAGGTGACTGCCTGTTCCTTACTTGAACCCTGGCCGGTGAATTTGAGTTCCAGCTCCTGTACTTGCTTCACCAGCAGCGAGATGTGTTTGAGCAGGTCCTTGTTCTGCAGCAGCAGCTGATGGACACGGGCTTGGGCCTCGATCCGAGCCGCTGCCTCCGCCGACAACTGATCCTTCAGGAGGTGGACCTGGAACAGAGAATGGGGGGGGGGCAGAATTACACCCCACGCACGTCACCGCCACGGGGATAGAACCTGGTCCTTCGGCAGGTGGACACGGAGCAATGGACAGGGAGCAGAACCTAGTCCTTCAGCAGAACCTGGCCTATCGGTAGAACCATGTCCATCAGTGGAACCTGGTTCTTTGTTAGGTAGACCTGGAGCAATGGATGGGAAACAGGACCTGGTCTTTCAGCAGAATCTAGTTCCTCAGTGGGTCAACCTAGAGCAAAGATTATTTTATCTGATAGTTTGAGAGGAGACAATTGAGACAATTAACTTATTTAGTCTTCCAGTCTGAAGAAGGGTCCCAACCTGAAACGCCTTCCGCTCATTCCCCTCCACCGATGCTGCCTGATCCACTGAGTTCCCCCAGAACTTTGCGATTGGCGCAAGATTCCTGGAACCAGCTTTTTTTTCCGGGGAAGACACTATTCCCGAGTCTGCTTGTGCGCGCTTCCAAACCTCTCGGCAGGAGCGGGGAGAATAGGGAATGACTGGAGTGTGAGCGGCCTTCGATTATGTTGGCTGCTTTCCCGAGGCAGCGTGAAGTGTAGGTGGCGTTGATGGAAGGGGTGAGGAACCTCAATCATAACAGTGGCTCCTGTTCACCCAGGGAATGAACCGCTTTGAAGTGAAGGACCAGGGGATGGTTAACTTCATACGTCTGTATTCCAACAGGGAAGATTTAGAATGATAAATCCAGAAGACGAGGGGGGAAAAACCAAGAGGCACAATTAGAGAATAAGAGTTCACCTCAAGATATTGCAGTGTTTTTGTTATATATTGATGCAAAACATAATCACGTTACATATAATTCATCATCGGTCACTAATTTAACGTCCCAATGTCACCACATGCAATATGCCTTAGCAGCAGGACAGAAAGCTAAACAAGTATACCCGATTAACCTACGCAGTGTTGCTCCAATCAATTCTAACAGATTATCTAATGTGTCAATGCATCGTTGAACGAAAGCCAGTAGTATTACTCTCTAATGAGTCATGCTTTACTTGCTGAGAAATCGTGAATGGAATGGAACATTGTGCATTCACAGTTCTGACCTCTGTGGTGGAAGGAAGGTCATTGATCAGATAGCTGGAGATGGTTGGAGCAGGACATTCCTTGATCAGGGAATGCTGGGGATGATTGGACTTGGACATTCATTGATAAGATGGTTGGAGATGATGGGACCAGGACATTCATTGGTGAGATGGTTGGAGATGATGGGACCAGGACATTCATTGGTGAGATGGTTGGAGATGATGGGACCAGGACATTCATTGATGAGATCATGAATGGAACGGAACACTGGGTATCCACAGTTCTGACCTCTGTGGTGAAAGGAAGGTCATTGATGAGATTACCTCCTCCGGCAGCTCATTCCACACACCCACCACACTTTATGTGAAAAAGTTACCCCGCAGGTTCCTAATAAGTCTTTCCCTCCTCACCTTAAACCTATCTCCTCCGGTTCCCGATTCCCCTCCTCGCTAGAGACTCTGTGCGTCTACCCGATCTATATCTCTCTTGATCTTGTACACCTCTGTAAGATCAACCCTCATCCTCCTGTGCTCCAAGGAATAGAGCCCTAACCTGCTCAACGTCACTCTATAGCTCAGGCCCACGAGTCGTAGCAACATCCTCGTAAATCTTCTCTGCACCCTTTCCAGCTTGACAACATCTTTCCAACAACATGGTGCCAAAAACTCAACATAACACTTCTAAATGCAGCCGTACCAACGTCTTATGCCACTGCAACATGACCTCCCAACTTTTATACTCAATGCTCTGACCGATGATGGCCAATGTGCCAAAAGCCTTTCTGACCACCTGATGTACCCGTGATGCCACCTTCAACAAATTATGTATCTATACCCCTAGATCCCGCTGCTCTACAACACTCCCCAGAGCCCTACTGTTCAATGTGTAGATTCTGGCTGTGTTATGTATCTAAATACTATTAAAAGTCTGTTTGTTGTAAAAATGTGGATATCAAATATGTTTGAAACATTACATCTGGAAGAGATGAGATTCCTCTTAGCAGGTAAAGCAGACCAATTCCAAAAGACGTGGTCTATGTTTCTGGACCTATTACAAGTATGAGGTGCAATAGTAATTAATTAATTAAATAAATAAATTTAAAAAAATAAATAAATAAATAAATGGTATCAGGACCTGGTAACGGGAGGTAAAACAACAAAAACAGACTTGGTTGGTAGTTCCCTTTCTGCGGAGTTTAATGTTATAATAGAGCGATTGTTCCTATTTTCTTTTTCTTTCTTTTCTAGGGTCTACTTTCTCACTTTATTTCCTTCTCTAACTTCTTTTCTAAGGGGCTTTCTTTTCCCAACACTCTTGCACTTCACGACTCTTGCGCACTTTCTTTACTTTCTTTACTTCTACCTTTTTCTTAAAGCTCAAAAAAAAAAAATGAAGCGGTACAAAAAATGTATTAAGATATATGTGTTGTGTAGTATTGTAATTTACCGTACTTCTAATAAAAATAAAATTTAAAAAAAAAAAGTCTGTTTGTTTGTCTGTCTGTCCGTCCGGCCGTCTGTGATCTCAGGAGCTATGCCAAAACGGTACACAATAGCTCAAAAATGTTTTCAGAATCTTACTCAGCTTATTCCCGTGGTCGTTCGTATCAAGTTTCTTCACATTTGATGTTATATTTCACAAGTTATTGATATTTCAAGCTTTAAAAAAGCCAATTTTAACAAGATTTTTACTGTTAAAATCCTTCCTGCCAGCTTCCAACAAACTTCGATACAAAGTTGGGGGAGGGTTGCCCCCAAATCAGAAGTACAACATCAATTCTTGTCTTATCAGATCTAGTTGGAGATAGCGTCACAACGGGGACCCAACGGGTCCACGGGTCATCTAGTTGCTCCTAAAATGCAACACCTCACATTTCTCCCTGTTGAATTCCAGTCTCAGTTAAAAAACGCAGGCTCTCAGTCGATAAACAGTATCTGCAGTTCCTCGTTTCTACATTCTTGACTTTCGACTAGTCTCTGGAGAGAGGAAGCAATTTCGACAGCAGCGGAGAAAAAAGGAAATAAAGTCACCGAATGAAAGACCAGGAACAAAGTATTTTGCATCCGCACTGCGACCTTTACAAATGCAATGTTTCGTGTGACTGTGGCTTTCCATGGTAACTGCCTTTGTGTCCTTTACCTTAATTTTAAACGTCAGTAAAGCTAGCTCACAAGCCGAGGACCAAATGCGCGTAATAACACCACAAATACAATCCATCAATGCAAAGACCTCTTGGAAAAATAACGGCAGGGAGATATTGGAAATAATTAAACCACACAATAACTATCTTGGCAGAAATCTGAGGTGAGACAAGTGAAAACTGTGAACAAATTAAAAAAACAACATTCATCCTTTCATTCATCCGGTCTGAAGAAAGGTTAGAACCCTTCGATTCATACGGCGTGGAAACAGGCCCATCGGCCCAACTTGCTCACAACATGACCAACATGCTCCACCTACACTAGTCCCACTTGCCTGATTTTGACCCATATCCCTCTAAACCTGTCCTATCCATGTACCTGTCTGACTGTTTCTTAAACGTTGCGATAGTACCTGCCCCAACAACCTCCTCTGGCAGCTTATTCCATACACCTACTAGCCTTTGCATGAATGATTTACCTCTCAGATTCCTATAAAATCAATCCCCCCTCAACTTAAACCTATGCCCTCTGATTCTCAATTCCCCTACTCTGGGCATAAGACTGTGCATCAACCCGATCAATTTCTCTCATGATTTTATACACCTCTATAAGATCACCCCTCATCCTCCTGTGCTCCCAGCCTACTCAACCTCTCCCTAAAGCCCAGACCCTCCAGTCCTGGCAACATCCTCATAAATCTTCTCATCCCCCTTTTCAATTTAACAACATCTCTATAGCATGGTGGCCAGAACTGAACACAATACTCTAAATGAAGGTACACAAAAATGCTGGAGAAACTCAGCGGGTACAGCAGCATCTATGGAGCGAAGGAAATAAGTGACGTTTCGGGCCGAATCCCTTCTTCAGACTCACCAACGTCTTATCTAACTGAAACTGCAACATGACCTGCAACTTCTACACTCAAAACTCTGACTGTTGAAGGCCAATGTTGGCAAATGGGCCTAGCTTAGATGAGGCACTTGGATGAGTACATAGATAGGAAAGGTTTACAGGGGGAAATGCTGGTAGGTGGGACTAGCATTTCCAGTTTTGTTTATTGTCACGTTAGTTTATTGCAGTTATCGACTCTTACAGCCAAACAGCACATTTGTCAGTTTCAATTTCACTCAGTTTCATTGCTTAGATGGGGCATCGTGGTCAGCATGGTGGAGTTGGGCCGAGGGGCCTGTTCCCACGCTGTCTGACTGTGATGGAGGGAGGGAAGGATGGAGGGATGGAGGAAGGGAGGGATGGAGGGAGGGAGGGAGGGAGGGAGGGAGGGACGGAGGGAGGGAAGGAGGGAGGGATGGAGGGGGGGATGGAGGGGGGGGGATGGAGGGATGGAGGGAGGGAGGGAGGGAGGGAGGGAGGGAGGGGGGGGAGGGGATGGGAGGGAGGGGGGAGGAGGAGGGATGGAGGGAGGGAGGGAGGGATGGATGGATGGAGGAAGGGAGGGAGGGAGGGGGAGGGAGGGGGGGAGAGAGAAAGAGAGAGAGGGGGAGGGAGAGGGAAAGAGAGAGAGGGAGGAGAGAGGGGGAGCGAAGAGATAGAGGGAGGGAGAGAGAGGGAGGGAGGGAGGGAGGGAGGGAGGGAGGGAGGGAGGGAGGGAGGGAGGGAGGGAGGGAGGGAGGAGGGAGGGAGGGGGGGAGGGAAGGGGAAGGGAGGGGGTGTGTGTGCGTTCTGCTGCTTACCTGGGCCACAGCCACCTGGGTCTGCTGGTGCTGCTGCTGGAGTTGCTGCTGGAGCAGCTGGAGCTGGTGGTGGGCGGAGAGAGCGGCGTTCCCAGCGGCAGGCGGCCGGACGAGGGCAGCAACATCTTGGGTGAGGCCATCAGGATACTTGGGCTGCCGTCCCGGAGCTGGAAGAGAGCGGGGAGGTTGGTGTGAGAGAAGCCTGGGTTAAGGGAGAGGGTTGATTCCATAGAATGGCAGTGGCACGGTGGCGCAGCGGTACTGTGGTGGAAAGCCTCTGACACAATTAGCAACTTGCAAAATGAATACAGAAGATCGACACAAAAAGCTGGGGTGACTCAGCGGGACAGGCAGCATCTCTGGAGAGAAGGAATGAGTGACATAGAAACATATAAAATAGGTGCAGGAGCAGGCCATTCGGCCCTTCGAGCCTGCACCGCCATTCAATATGATCATGGCTGATCATCCAACTCAGTATCGTGTACCTGCCTTCTCTCCACACCCCCTGATCCCTTTAGCCACAAGGGCCATATCTAACTCCCTCTTCAATATAGCCAATGAACTGGCCTCAACAACCTTCTGTGGCAGAGAATTCCACAGATTCACCACTCTCTGTGTGAAAAAATAAATTCTCATCTCGGTCCTAAAAGACTTCCCCCTTATCCTTAAACTGTGACCCCTTGTTCTGGGCTTCCCCAACATCGGGTCGAGACCCTTCTTCAGACTGAGTGAGTACAGAGGCTGGGGGAAGACAGTGAAAGCTGCAACAGTAGATTGTTAACCAGGTATTCGATTCACAGACATAAGAACAGGCTAAACAGTGGTGCAGCGGTAGAGATGCTGTCTCACAGCGCCAGAGACCCAGGTTCAATCCTGACTACGGGTGCTGTCTGTGCGGCGTTTGAACGTTCTCCCTGTGACCGCGTGGGTTTTCTCCGGGTGCTCCGGCTTCCTGCCACATTCCAAAGATGTGCAGGTTTGTAGGTTAATTGGCTTAGTGCATAGGATAGTGCAAGTATACGAGGATCTCCGATCGGCCGCAGACTCGGTGGTTCAAAGGGCCCGTTTCCGCAAGGTATCTCTAAACTAAAACTAAACAAAAAAAAACACAAATAGAATATTACACTCTGATCACGATTAGCCATTAATTTGGTGAAATTGTCTCTATTTTGAAACCCTTAAATTGAAGGGACAAGATTTAATAGGTACCTGATGAGCCACTTTTTCACACAAAGGGTGGTGGGTGTATGTAACGAGCTGCCAGAGGAGGTAGTTGAGGCAAGGACTATAACAGCATTTAACAGACGGATGTCCAGGGTTATGGGGAGAAGGCAGGAGAATGGGGTTGAGAGGGCCAAATCAGCCATGATTGAATGGCAGAGTAGACTGAATGGGCCGAATGACCTAATTCTGCTCCTATAACATGAACATGCGCATTTGGTCCTTCGTTTCAATGTTTAATTTAATTGTTGAACATACTGCGGCTTAATTTCATGTTGTTACGAGTATTAAAACAATCGTAAGTTCAGCTGCAAGAATTCAGCTTGGTGTAAAGGTGAACATTGGGCGACACGGTGGCGCAGCGGGTAGAGCTGCTACCTCATAGCTCCAGAGACCCGGGTCCGATCCTGACGGCGGGTGCTGTCTGACGTGTGGTGTTTCCAGAGCTCAGTCACAGGAAGAACGTACAAACTCCGTACAGACAGCACCTGAGGTCAGGATCAAACCCAGGTCTCTGGCGCTGTGAGGCAGCAAATCTACCCGCTGCGACTTTGCGCCCCCTTCATGTGGGTTTTATCTCCAACTAGATCTGATAAGACACGAATTGATGTTGTACTTCTGATTTAAGTCTAGAAACTGCTAATGACAATTCTAATGGGTGATTATTTAATGGGCCACATCAAAACCTCACTCCGTTGCCTTTCCATTTATTCACAACACAACCAGAGAAATATCTTTCAAAACTTATTAAGCATTTATTCTCTATTATCCCACTAAATGTAATTTATAGTCTTCAACATATTATTTCCCCTACATTGCTTTTACATTTTATTCTGCTTGTGAACTCAGGCAAAATAAATTACTGCAATAACTTTATATTTGAATCGGACTGGATTGAAAGATGGAGACAGGCTCTGTGGCTCACTGTCCGTGCCAAACCTGTTCTACATGAGAGCCAGTTCCTCCAGCGCTTTGTGCTTTACTTAAGACTCCAGCATCTGCAGTTCCTTGTGTCTCAATGTTATCTCAATTTTGCATCTACTCACTATGAGGCAGTGAGCATTTTATTACTGAGGGCCCATTAACCTACAAACTCACACTTCTTCTTTGGAGCATGGGAGGGAACCGGAGCACCTGGAGGAAACCCACGTGGTCACAGGGAGAGCATGCAAACTCCACACAGACAGCACCTGAGGTCCGGATGGAACTCGGGTGTCTGGCGCTATGAGGCTGCGGCGCTCCCAGAGGTACCACGGTGCCTTTCATTTAACAGGTGTTCAAAAAGTCCGACAGAAAATACTCCATTCAAGAAAAACTACATAAGCATAGGCTGGGATTGGCACTAATTTGGTTCCATTGTTGCTCTGGCCAAAAATAGACTATCCTTTCATCTGGCTTTAGATTATTTTAGGTAGACACAAAATGCTGGAGAAACTCAGCGGGACAGGCAGCATCTACGGAGAGAAGGAATTGGCGACGTTTTTGGCTCGATACCCTTCTTCTGATGTCGGGGGGGGGGTTGGGGGGGGGGGGGGGGGGAGTGGGGGGGGGAATGAAGAGAAGGAGCAAGGGCTGCCTGAAATCAGAGAAGTCTATTTTCATATCGCTGGGGTGTAAACTAGCCAAGGGAAATATGAGGTGCTATTCCTCCAATTTGCGCTGGGCCTCACTCTAACAATGGAGGAGGCCCAGGACAGAAAGGTCAGTGTGGGAATGGGAGGGGGAGTTGAAGTGCTGGGCCACAGGGAGATCGGCTTGGTTAAGACGGACTGAGCGGAGGTGTGTTTGGTTTCAAGACACAGTGCAGAAACAGGCCCTTTGGCCCACCAAGACCGCTCCGACCACCAGCGATACTAGCACTACACTGCTCATTAAGGGCAATTCACTATTTTTCACGAAGCCAATTAACCTACAAACTTGCAGGTCTTTGGGATGTGGGAGGAAACTGGAGCACCTGGAGAAAACCCACGCGACCACAGGGAGAACGTACAAACCCCGTACAGACAGCACCCGTAGTCACGATTGAACCCGGGTCTCTTGCGCTCTAAGGCAGTAACTCTACCGTTGCATCACCGTGTGGCCACGGACATTTCAGTCCCCCTCTTCTCTCTTTATCTGACAACCTATTGTCTGCTTTTAATCTTGAGCCTTTGTCCACTCATCAGCCAATCATACCCCCTTCACCTGTATTCACCTATCGCTTGCCAGGCTTTGTTCCACCACCACCTCTTTCCAGCTTTCTGCCTCCTACTACCTGCCATCAGTCTGAAGAAGGGTCCCGACCCAAAATGCCCCCTGTCCATTCCCTCCACGGATGCTGCCTGGCTTGCTGAGTTCCTCCTGCACTTTGTATTTCGTTGACCTGCGCTTACCATTCATCCGGATTTAAATGCTTTTTCATTTAGACCTTAGAGGTACAGTGAGGAAACAGGCCCTTCAGCCTACCGAGTCCGCACCGACCTCCCGTACACTAGTCCTATCCTACACACTATAGACAAATCACAACTTTTTTTACCAAAGCCAATTAACCTACAAACCTGTACGTCTTCGGAGTGCGATAGGAAACCGGAGCACCCGGAGAAAACCCACACGGTCACAGGGAGAACGTACAAACTCGGTATAGACAGCAGCTGTGGTCAGGATCGAACCTGGGCCTCTGGCCCTGAGAGGCAACAACTACCGCCATCTGTACCCGATGAGTCCCCTGTCCAGTCCCTCCACGGGTGTTGCTTGACCCGCTGAGCCACCCAGCACTTTGTGTTACATTGGCATGTGTAGAGTCTCCCCGGATTTAAATGAGTTTACATTTCTCGTTCATTCTCAGTGTTTTCTCCGAACCTCTGGATAATTGCAGTCTTCCTATTCAGCGCCACAGATGTTCCATTTACACATCTCAAGGATTCAACTAATTATTTTTTTGTTGCAAGACTGAGCTTCCCATCAATTCTTAATCCTTTCTGAAGACAATCTCCCAATGAGTGTGCTTTACCCAGATAGAAAGCATGAGATTAAAAGTCACTGAAGTGCAGGATTATGCTATTTAGCTCAATGATCAGTGTTCCGACAATAGTTACAAGACACTATACAATAACAAAAAACACTCCATTGGATAAACACCAGTTTCAAGGCTTAAGTTTTACACAATGACATTGCAGGCCTTTGTGTCAAACGCAGTCTTACAATGGAATTCTGGTCATTGTTCCACACTTCATATCCCAGAAGAAGGCAGTGGTTGCTTTGTACCTTCGAACAAAAGGGATGGGAAAAGACTCTGTGGTTCAGATTGCACTAAATTACGTCACATAACATACTCTTATTAATTCCCAGCAAACCAGTCTGATCCTCTGCCCATTCAGAATGTGTGAAAGAGCAACACAACATGGGATAAAGCCCTAGACACGGCAACTTGCAAAATGAAGACAGAGGCTGGGTCAATACTGTACGCTGCAACAATAGATTATTAACCAGGTATTCAATTCACCGATTTAAGAACGGGCAGCACTGTGGCGCGCAGCGGTCGAGTTGCTGCCTTAGGGGCCTGTCGCACTTTCACGACCTAATTCACAACCTTTTTTACTCGTGGACGTTTTTCATCAGGCTAGAAAAACGCCCCGACCTACTTGATGCCACGAGAACCTACAACTAGCATCACGGCCTGCTACAACCTCCTACGACCTCGTGACGACCATGCTGCGAGTATGAGTCAAGGGCAAACTCGGCAGAGGTCGCGAATTAGGTTGTGAAAATGGGACAGGCCCCTCCCTACCTGCGCCAGAGACCTGGGTTCGATCCTGACTACGGGAGCTGTCTTTACGAAGTTTGTACGTTCTCCCTGTGACCACGTGGGTTTTCTCCGGGTGCTCCGGTTTCCTCCCCACCCGCCAAAGACGTGCAGGTTTGTAGGTTGATGTGACTTTTGTCAAAATTGGAAATTGTCCCTAGTGTGTAGGATGGCGCTAGGGCGTGGGTGATCGCTGGCCGGCGCCGACTCGGTGGGACGAAGGGCCTGTTTCCGCGCTGTATCTCTAAACAAAACTAAAAAGACGAAAGCAGACAAGAAGACGTGCGGCCACCCCTGCATTGTTACCGCTGGCTCTACATTCCTGTGCGAGAGGAGAGGGTTTGCAGGAGGATGCTCACATGGGGCGAAGCAACAAACTAATATAAGATGCGACACGGACCATGGGCCGAGGTGTAAATCACACAGCCATGTGGATCTGATTAAACTCCACAGTGGCCACTGAACTGAGCCTCCATAAATATCATTCCCAGCTGCAGTTTAATTAACTGGAACATATTGAGCCTTTATATTATTGGGGAATTTTATATTACAGTCAGTGGAAGCGGGGAAGCTTCCTTAAAGCCGAGACCTTTCTCTGTAAACCGATGGGTTCGGTTGGTAAAGGAAGGGGATGGTGTCGTTTATGTGTGGGAAGGAACTGCAGATGCTGGTTTACACCAAAGATAGACACAAAAGTGTCTGGAGTGTCTGGAGTAACTGTCTGGAGTGTCTGGAGTAACTCAGCGGGACAGGCAGCGTCTCAGGTTAGAAGGAATGGGTGACGTTTCGGGTCAAGACCTCTCGGGTGAAGAACATGAAGAAGGGTCTCGATCCGAAACGTCGCCCATTCCTTCTCTCCAGAGATGCTGCCTCACCCGCTGAGTTGCTCCAGCATTTTGCGTCTACCTGTCGTTTCTTGTCCTTTTCTGGTGCCTGAGCAACCGTGAAATGTAACTACTCTGCCACCTGAAACTTCATTGTTCAGGTCAAAGCCAGGTTGGAATTCCTTCCCTCAGCATCCTAAACAATAGGGGTGGCACTGTGGCGCAGCTGGAAGACCCGCTGCTTCACAGCGCCATGGGGCCCAGTTCAATCCTGACCACAATGCGATCATACAACCTCCATGCGGACATCACCCGTGGTGTGGATTGAACCCGAGTCTCTGGCGCTGTGAGGCAGCAACTCTACCACTGCGCCGACATCTTCTCTCTTCTTATCTCAAATCGTTTGCACACGTCCTTGACTGACTCGGGAGAACACTCTTTCACATGCCCTGCATTCTCCATTTTAATGAGCTAATGTTGAAATAACTGCTGTCCTCATCAGTAAAGACTTGGACCTGCATAATGTGTCCTTGCCATTTGTCCTATTAGCTGCTAACGTGGCCCATTCCACAGCAACAATTCCATCAAGCCAACTCGTTTTTGACATCTTCCCGGGCTACGGGCATCAACAACAAGAGGGCAACAGTTTAAGTTGACACAAATGAGTTTTAAAAGGAATTCAACTTCAGAGATACGGCGCGGAAATAGGCCCTTCGGCCCACCGAGTCCATGCTGACCAGCGATCACCCCGTATACTAGCACTGACCTACACATAAAGGACAAGTTACACTTTTACCAAAGTCAATTAACCTACTAGCCTGCACGTCTTTGGAGTGTGGGAGGAAACCGGAGCACCCGGAGAAAACCCAGGAGGTTACAGGGAGAACGTGCAAACTCCGTCCAGACAGCATCCGCAACCTGGGTCAGGATCAAACACTTTGTGCTTTGCTCAGTATGGACTCAGAGGGCTAAAGGGCCTGTTTCTTTTTGATTGACGATTGCAAAATGCTATATGGAACCAGGCCCTTTGTCCCATGCTAACCATCTGTAGTTCTATGATATCCCACCTTCTCATTCACTCTCTATACACGAGGGGCAATTTACAGGGGGCCAATTAATCTGCAAACCCGCACATCTTTTGGATGTGCGGGGAAACCGGAGCACCCGGAGGAAATCCACGCAGCTACAGGGAGAACGTGCAAACTCCGCACAGGCAGCACCCGCGGTCAGGATGGAACCCGGGTCTCTGGAGCTGTGAGGCAGCAGCTCTACCCGCTGCGCCACTGTGCTGCCCGCTTATTAATTTAAAGAGACATGACCCCTATATAAGCCCTGTGGGGAAGTTTATCTATGCCTAGTTCCTATTACACTGAAATATTGGGCTGCAAGGTTATAAAGGAAACAAGCCGACGTCAGAGCTAATGTCACTGCACTTTGTAATGAAGTATTTTAATCAAAATTGCCCAAAGGTAGTATTCTGGGACACGTATTTATTTAAAAAATATTCCACTAAAACTGAGCCAAATCAAAATGCCCAGAGGTAATGTTCAGATAATTTGCATTAGTTGAGCTTAATTTCGAGGAAAAACCCTGTGGGAATTTGCTGATCATTATTTAGAAAGAAAATGAAGGCAATTTGCGCTGTGCGCCCTGAGACTCAACGGGACTGTGTACAGGCAAGCTAGGTTGCTGTTTCTCTCTTGACAGTAAAGAGCTTTGGGCGGCACGGTGGCTCAGCGGTAAAGTTGCTGCCTTACAGCGCCAGAGACCCGACCACGGGTTCGACCCCGACCACGGAGTTTGCACGTTCTGCCCGTGATCCGGTTTCCTCCCACATTCCAAAAAAAAAGGCGTGCCACATTGCTACGTTAATTGGCTTCTGCAAATTGACTCTAGTGTGTAGGAGAGTGGTAGTGTACGGGGTGATCGCTGGTCGTCGCGGACTCGATGGGCCGAAGGGCCCGTTTCCGCACTGTATCTCGAAACTAAACTAAGCAATTGCTCCTGCCTTCCCAATCGGTGTAGCTTTTATGTAATGCTTTCACCGGGTGCTCCATTTACCTCCCACACCCCTATGGACTATAAGCGTGCATGCTTATAGGTTAATTGGCTTGTGTAAATTGTCCTTGGTGTGTGGGATAGAACTAGTGAATGAGTCGGCGCAGACTCAGTGGGTGGAAGGGCCTGATCCCACTCTGTGTCTCTAAACTAAACAGAACTATCTCTGGCCTTCGTCTACCCATCCCCCAATACACCCCCCCCCCACCCTCGCCTTTATCCACCTATCACTCACCAGACTTTGTCCCTCCCCCACCTCTCTTCCAGCTCCCCCCCCCCCCCCCCCTTACTACAATCAATCTGAAGAAGGGTCCCGACCTGAAAAGCCAGCTGTGCATGACTTCCAGAGATGTTGCCTGACCCGCTGAGTACCTCCAGCACTTTGTGTGCTTGTTCTTCTTAGGATAAACAATGTTTATTGCGGCTCATCGTCCACCCAATAAATCAGTCAGTGAAACAAAAAGAGTTCTTGGTAACAATCCCTCTTTTTAGAAAAAGGCTTTGTTAAAGTGGTTCCCTTTTAAACTGAATCTTCAAAACTCCTGGTGCGGCCAGAGGTTGTCATTTGATTAGTGGTCAGACTGTCTTGTGGCAAAATCCCCCCAGGCATCGACGACGGAGCATTCCTGTCATTCTTCAATGCCCCTGCAACCCACTCTGTGCCGGACTGGAGCGACAGTGATTGATGAAAGCTTTGGAAACAAGCACAATGGACTGACGGGCTAATAAACTCGCAATGTGTGGACAAGTCAGCACTCACCCAGAACTAATATTCACTCTGGTCACAACTCTGTACATAGTTTCTGACTCTCTCAGTACTCCAGCTGTGCCCAGTGCTCTCCAAGATTACTATCGGCAAAGATGAACAAATACAGGGAGGTGTACAATTCGACAGGGTCCCGCTAATTAAAGTAGGCAGCCAGTGAGACTAAGCGGAGGTTGGGCGATCGTTTCGCCAAACACCTCCGCTCGGTCCGCAAGAACCTACCTGACCTCCCGGTGGCTCAGCACTTCAACTCCCCCTTCAACTCCCCGAATGACCTCTCTGTCCTGTGTCTCCTCCATGGCCAATGAGCAACACCGGAAATTGGAGGAACAGCACCTCATATTCCGCTTGGGGAGTCTGCATCCTGCGGGCATGAACATTGAATTCTCCCAATTTTGTTAGCCCTTGCTGTCTCCTCCCCTTCCTCAGCCCCCGGGCTCCTTTTTCCTTCCTTCTCCCCGCCACCCCCTATCAGTCTGAAGAAGGGTTTCGGCCCGAAACGGTGCCTATTTCCTTCGCTCCATAGATGCTGCTGCACCCGCTGAGTTTCTCCAGCATTTTTGTGTACCTTCGATTTTCCAGCATCTGCAGTTCCTTCTTGGACAATTAAACTAGGCACCTGGCTTGTGAACAGCTCTGTCCAAGACTGCAAGAAATGTTGCAGAGTTGTGGACGTAGCCCAGTCCATCTCACGGGCCAGACTCTCCACCATTCATTCCATCTACACTTCGCGCTGCCTCAGGAAAGCAAGGGTATTTTTTCAAATAGCTTATTCCGTTTAGTTTAGTTTAGTGTAGAGATACAGTGCGGAAACAGGGCCTTCGGCCCACCGAGTCCGCACCGACCAAGAGTTAAGCGTGTTTTACTGTCATATGTCCCAGATGGGACAATGAAATTCTTACTTGTTGCAGCACAACAGAATATGTGAATGTGTAAACATAGTGCATAACGGGGGAAGAGAAAGAAGAAGAAAAGTTCAATAAATAACAAATATAGCCCAATAATAATATAGTGTTTTGCAGCTCAGCTCAGAGCTTATTTGTTGCAGTGTTTAGTAGCCTGATGGCTGTAGGGAAGAAGCTGTTCCTGAACATGGACGTTACACTCTTCAGCCTCCATTACCTTCTTTCTGATGGCAGTGGTGAGATGAGTGTGTGACCAGGATGGTGTGGGTCCTTGATGATTTTGGCTGCCTTTTTGAGGCAGTGACTATGACAGATCCTTTCGACGGTGGGGAGGTCGAAGCCGGTGATGAATTGGGCAGTGGTCACAACTTTTTGTAGTCTTTTTTGTTCCTGGACGTTCAAGTTGCCGAACCAGGCCACGATGCAACCAGTCAGAATGCTCTCTACCGTGCAGCTGTGGAAGTTTAGGAGAATCCTCTTCGACATGCCGAATCTCCGTAATCTTCTCAGGAAGTAGAGTCGCTGATGTGCCTTCGTTACAATTGCATCGGTGTGCTGGGTCCAGGAAAGATCTTTGGAAATATGCACGCCCAGGGATTTGAATTTGACCAGCGATCCCCGCACACTAATGCCCCACTTGGCGATTTTTTAGGCAACTGCCGGCGACTGTCATAGTCGTAGCAGGTTGCTGAAAATCCGGCGACAACCTACGTCATCCTGGCGACGAGCTATTTTCAGCGCCTACGTCAGGAGGTCAAGCGTCGCTCATTGGCGTCAAACCCACTGTCGCCAAAAATTTTCAACATGTTGAAAATTTAGCGGCAACCAGAAAGACATTGCGACTTTTTGATCGATTGAGGAGGAATAACCTCGGCGCCAACCGGCGAACATGTGGCGACAAACTAGTCGTCTGTAGTTGCCTAAAAAATCATCTAAGTGGGACAGGCCCATAACACAAGCCTGACACACACTCAGGAGTCAGGACAATTTAAATTTATACCAAGTATACAAACCCTAGCTAATTAACCTACAAACCTGTACGTCTTTGGAGTGTGGGAGGAAACTGAAGATCTCGGAGAAATCCCACGGGGAGAACGTACAAACTGCACGCGGACAGTACCCATAGCTGGGATCGAACCCGGGGTTCTGGCGCTGCATGCAAGGGCTGTAAGGCAGCAACTCTACTGCTGTGCCACCGTGCCACCCTCGGTTCAGTTTAGTTTACATTATGCAGCGTGGAAACAGTCCCTTCGGCCCACCGAGTCCGCACCGAACACCAATCACCCGTATGCCAGCTCTACTTCTTATTCTGGACTGTTCTATGTTCCAATACTATTTACAAATACATTCAAGCCTACCAAGCACAGGAAGAACAAAGAGAGATATCAGTGCAGAAACATTTTTTTCAGCATTGTGACTTAACAGTTCCAGAGACAAATTCCTCAATGAGATCGGTTGGTCTGAAGAAGGGTCTCGACCAGAAACGTCACCCATTCCTTCTCTCCAGAGATGGTGCCTATCCTGCTGAGTTACTCCTGCATTTTGTGTCTATCTTCGGTTTAAACAGCATCTGCAGTTCCTTCCTACACAGATCGGTTGGAGAATTGGGATTGTGCCCTAGTGTATGGAAGGACCGTTCAGAAGTCTGATACCAGTGGTGCGGCACAGTGGCACAACGCTGCCTCACAGCGCCAGAGACCCAGGTTGCAGTATAATGTGGATAAATGTGAGGTTATCAATTTTGGTGGCAAAAACGGGAAAGCAGACTATTATCTAAATGGTGGCCGATTGGGAAAGGGGGAGATGCAGCGAGACCTGGGTGTCATGGTACACCAGTCATTGAAGGTAGGCATGCAGGTTCAGCAGGCAGTAAAGAAAGCGAATGGTATGTTAGCTTTCATTGCAAAAGGATTTGAATATAGGAGCAGAGAGGTTCTACTGCAGTTGTACAGGGTCTTGGTGAGACCACACCTGGAGTATTGCGTACAGTTTTGGTCTCCAAATCTGAGGAAGGACATTATTGCCATAGAGGGAGTGCAGAGACGGTTCACCAGACTGATTCCTGGGATGTCAGGACTGTCTTATGAAGAAAGACTGGATAGACTTGGTTTATACTCTCTAGAATTTAGAAGATTGAGAGGGGATCTTATAGAAACTTACAAAATTCTTAAGGGGTTGGACAGGCTAGATGCAGGAAGATTGTTCCCGATGTTAGGGAAGTCCAGGACAAGGGGTCACAGCTTAAGGATAAAGGGGAAATCCTTTAAAACCGAGATGAGAAGAACTTTTTTTCACACAGAGAGTGGTGAATCTCTGGAACTCTCTGCCACAGAGGGTAGTTGAGGCCAGTTCATTGGCTATATTTAAGAGGGAGTTAGATGTGGCCCTTGTGGCTAAGGGGATCAGGGGGTATGGAGAGAAGGCAGGTACGGGATACTGAGTTGGATGATCAGCCATGATCATATTGAATGGCGGTGCAGGCTCAAAGGGCCGAATGGCCTACTCCTGCACCTAATTTCTATGTTTCTATGTTTCTATGTTTGACCCTATCCTCGGCTGCTCTCTGTGTGGAGTTTGCACGTTCTCCTTGTGACCGCGTGGGCTTTCTCCGGGTGCTCCGGTTTCCTCCCACTTTCCAAAGACTTGGAGGTTTGCAGGTTAATTGACTTCTCCCAATTGTCCCTAATATGTTGGATAGCGCAAGTGTACGGGGTGACTGCTGGTCGGCGTGGACTTGGCGGGCCGAAGGGCCTGTTTCTGCGCTGTATCTCTGAGCTAAACAGTGGGAAAAATGAATTCCAAGCTAATTGTACATTGACCATGGGAAAGCAAAAGATAAATTCCCACGACTTCTGAACACTGGTAGTATTTAGTGGGGTTTTTTCATTTGCCTCTTGCAATCAAGGGAGAAGTGACACTTATTGCTGGTGGCCTTGTGTGCGGCAGGGATTTAATGTTTCAATCCATGGGGCTAACGCAGAGCTGCGGGAGAGAAAGTGAGCTGCGTGGAATGGTGACAGGTCTGTTACGTACGCACTAGATGGCGGTAAGAAATCTTACACGTCAGATCACCGTTCCAAAGAATCAATTCACTGCTTGCCTCTCCACACAACCTGGATTGATCAGAGAATGCTGCAGGAGGTTGGCAGCAAACATTCAGCTGTTAATGATTTCCTCGTGTTACTGCAAGATTTAGTTTATTTTCGTTCAAAGATACAGCTTCGGCCAACCGATTCCACACCGACCAGCGACCCCCACACACTAACACTACCCAACACACACTAGAAACTCTTTACAATTTTACCACAGCCAATTAGCCTGGAAACCTGGATGTCTTTGGAGTGTGGGGGGGAAACCGGAGATTGCAGGTAAAACCCACGCTGGTCACGGGGAGAGCGTACAAACTCCGCACAGACAGCACCCGCATTCAGGATCGAACCCGGTCTCTGGCGCTGTGAGGCAGCAACTCTGCCGCTGCGCCACCGTGCCGCTCACAATGAGGAGGTCTCCTGTTCAAATCCAAATGGAAACAAAATAAAATTGAGGCACAGGGAACTCCATTTTACGAATCAACGCGAATGATCCCCAGGATGAGTGGGTTAAAATATGATGAGCGTTTGACAGCACTGGGCCTGTGCTCACTGCAGTTTAGAATGATGAGGGGGGGGGCTCACTGAAGCCTCATTGGGAGGCACAGTGGCGCAGTGGTAGAGTTGCTGCCTTACACCCAGCAAGCTACCGCCCAAACTCTCTACTCTGCGTCCCACTCAAAATCTTAGAACGCCTTATACTACAACGTATATCTCCAGGAGTAGAAGAGATCCTTAGTGTGGATCAGGCAGCTTTCCGCAAGGACCGCAGCACAGGAGAACAAGTTCTGGCCCTAACCACCTGCGTTGAAAACGGCTTCGAGAACAAACTGAAGACCGGGGCAGTGTTCCTTGATCTCACCGCAGCCTATGACACTGTGTGGCACAAAGGCCCCCTCCTAAACCTCACCAAAGCACTCACTGCTTGGGCATCAGAAACCATCAAATCTCTGCTCTCCAATGGCAGGTTCAGAGTTCACCTTGGTCAGAACAAGAGTGCATGGGGAACGCAGAAGAATGGGCTCCCGCAAGGGTCAGTCTTAGCCCCAACCCTGTTCAACCTTTACACTAATGACCTACCCACCACCAAATCCCGCAAATTCATCTATGCAGATGACATCTGTTTGGCCTTCCAAGCACCAGATTTTGGTACATTGGAACAGGTGCTCAATGAAGACCTTGCTAAACTGGACAAGTACTGCAAAACCTGGCGCCTAAAACCAGGCCCAGAAAAAACGGTCTCCAGTGTGTTCCACCTCCATAATGCAGAAGCCACAAGAGAACCAAACATCTATCTGAGCAGGACCAAACTGAAGCATGCTCCAACTCCAACCTACCTCGGAGTGACCCTTGACAGGACCCGATCCTTCAAGGAACATCTCAAAAGAACAGCAGCTAAGGTGGTCCAGAAACAATCTCCTCAGTAAGCTTGCTGGCTCAAAGTGGAGGGCAGCAGCCCCCACACTGCGCGTTTCAGCACTAGCCCTTGCATTTTCTTCAGCCGAATATTGTGCCCCTGTTTGGTCCAGGTCATCCCACACACACCATGTGGACACTCAACTGAACTCAACAATGAGGATCATCACAGGAACAATCCGCTCAACACCACTCCCCTGGCTCCCTGTCCTATCCAACATAGCCCCTCCACACATCCGGCGAGTAGCCCTCACTCAAAGGATGCTCCAAATGACCAAAAACTCCCCTCACCTGCCAATTCACACGGACATCTTCAACCCACCCACTGCTCGACTTCCATCTAGACGACCAATTTGGAAGAACCCACCACCAGCTGATTTCACCATCCAATCAGCTTGGAAAAAGGAATGGGAGTCCAAGGACGTCCCAAATAAACATCTGGTGTCAGACCCCACCCTACCGGTCCCTGGCACCAATCTCCCAAGGAAGCAGTGGACGACGCTGAATAGATTCAGGACTGGACATGGCCCCTGCTTGGCCAGCCTACACAAATGGGGCAGCAGTCCAACCCCACGGTGTGCTTGTGGAGAGCAGCAAACAATGCAACACATCATTGAAGCATGGCCTCAACAAAGACTCAAACGAGGACTTGTCACCCTTCATACAGCAAATCAAGAGGCAACTGCTTGACTAAAGGACTTTGCATTCGCTAAATAAATGCCCAGGTTCGATCCCGACTGCAGGTGCTGTCTGTATGGAGTTTGTACATTCTCTCTGTGACCGTGTGGGTTCTCCCCGGGTACTTTGGTTTCCTCCCACATTCCAACGACGTACAGGTTTGTAGGTTAATTAGCTTCAGTAAAGATTGTAAATTGTCCCGAGTGTGAATGATATTGTTAGTGTATGGGGATTGCTGGTCGGCAGGGGCTCGGTGGGCCGAAGGGCCGGTTTTAGTGCTGTATCACTAAACTAAACTACAGTAAATTCATTGAAACTTACGGAATAGTTAGCCTGTATAGACTGGTTGTGGAGAGGATGTTGCCTCAGAATAAAAGGACGTACCTTTATAAAGGAGATGAGGAGGAACTTCTTTAGTCAGAGGGTGGTGAATCTGTGGAATTCATAGCCATAGATGGCGGCGTTTCCTCCCTGCCAACCAATTTTCTATCCATGTCAATACCCATGCCCACTGACCTCCTGTGTGGATCCTTATCAGAGGCTTTCTGAAAGCCCAGGTACACTACATCCACTGGCTCTCCCTTGTCCATTTTACTTGTTACATCCTCAAAAAATTCTAGAAGATTAGTCAAGCATGATTTGCCCATCGAAAATCCATGCTGACATGGACCGATCTTGTTACTGCCATACAAATGCACCGCTATTACATGTTTAATAGTTGACTCCAGCATCTTCCCCACCACCGATGTCAGGCTAACTGGTCTATAATTCCCTGTTTTCTCTCTCCCTCCTTTTTTTAAAAAGTGGGATAACATTAGCTACCCTCCAATCCACCAGAACTGATCCTGAATCTGTAGAACATTGTAAAATGATCACCAATGCATCCACAATTTCTAGAACCACCTCCTTGAGTACCCTGGGATGCAGACCATCAGGCCCTGGGGATTTATCAGCCTTTAGTCCCATCAGTCTACCCAACACCATTTCCTGACTAATGTGAATTTCCTTCAGTTCCTCTTGCAGCATTGTCTCTGTAATTCCCACAATATCATACTTGCCGATCTCTAACTGAGCCTCAAGCTCATCCACTTTATTTCTTATACTTTGTGCATTCATATATAACACTTTTAATTTGGTATTCACCTCCCCTCTCACACCGGTTCCTATTTCACCCGACCTTACTTTCTTATCCCTTCTTGAAATTTCCGTCCCATTAATTCGGATGTCTTTCGTAACTTTTCCTGTACTCTCTTCCCCTCTAACTCCATCCTTACACTTCAATTTGCTAACCCCTCCCCCCCGCTATTTAGTTTAAACCCACCCGTGTAACATTAGCAATCCTGCCTGCCAGAATGTTGGTCCCCCTCCAGTTAAAGTGTAACCCGTCCCTTTTGAACAGGTCACCCCTACCCCAGAAGAGATCCCAGTGGTCTATAAATCTAATTCCTTGCTCCCTGCACCAGCCCCTCAGCCACACATTCAGATCCCCTATTTCCCTATTCCTGCCCTCACCAGCACGAAGTACTGGAATCAACAACCACCCTAGAAGTCCTGCTTTTCATCCTTCTTCCTAACTGAAAAGGTTATGGGGAGAAGGCAAGAGAATGGTGTTGAGAGGGAAAGATAGATCAGGCATGATTGAATGGTAGAGTAGGCATGATGGGCTGATTGGCCTAATTCTGCTCCTATGACATATGAATTTATGAAATACAGATTTTTAATTTTAGTTTTTAGTTTTAGACAGCGGGAACAGGCCCTTAGGCATAACAAATCCGCACTAACCAGACATCCCTGCACCTTTACACTGTCCTACACACACTTGGGACACTTGACATTTATACCTTGCTAATTAACCTACAAACCTGTACGTCTTTGGAGTGTGGGAGGAAACTGAAGAACTCGGAGAAAACCCACGCAGGTCACGGGGAGAACGCGCAAAGACAAGCACCCGTAGTCAGGATTGAACCCGGGTCACTGGCGCTGTAAGGCAGTAGCTCTATCGCTCTGATTGCCGCTGTTCCATCCCAGATGCTTGAATCTTGAGCAAAACATAAAGTGTTGGAGTAACTATCAACAACCCAGCAAGCATCATGTTGATGGGTAGGTTCTGTAGAGATGCTGCCTGAACTGCTGAGTTACTCCAGCACTTTGTGTCTATCTGTGCTTCTGACTTTACCCTGCTAAAGGTTTGCTTTGCCCTGGTTCCTGCACGCTTTGGCGAGCTGGGAACTAACAAACTAACACTGCCAGGCTTCTGCGCAGACACTAGGCCCAGCCCCATGGGATAAGCACAATGCAGGAACGCCCATCGAATGCTCCCACCTTGTAAAGAGGCATCAGCCACTCTGTAAATAACTGGATTAGACGTGCTTGCGGTTTTGTCAACCAGGAGAAGAACACATACCCCTTGGAACTGGCAGCAAAAGCATTAAAAGAGGATTAGCAGCAGAACAGTTCATCCAGAGGGGATTGGTTGCTATGCATCCGGCTGTCAACAGAGCCAGCCAGCCTTAACGTGGGAAAAGCAGAGCTCCCCGCACTGCTGGAGAGGGGAGAGATTTACCTTGTAGACCCTGTGAAGGTCCGCTTCGCTTCGGACCGCGTCCAAGTCTGTCACGCCACGGCTAAAGTCACCCTCTGTGCCATCGTGTAGGGGAGGGTCGACCGCATCAATGTCCGTCTCCTCGGATCCTTCCCGCTCCGTCCCAGGGTGCTGTGGATCTGGTTTCAAGATTAAACAACAGAGAATTAATCAACGTCAACATTGCAGAGATTTAGATCAACTGAAGAACAGAATATGTAGGAAGCAACTGCAGATGCTGTTTATACTGAAGATAGACGCAAAGTACTGGAGTAGCTCGGTGGGACAGGCAGCATCTCTGGCAAAAAAGGATAGGTGACGCTTCCAGTCTGAAGAAGGGTCCCAAACACAAAATGTCATCCATTCTTTTTCTCTAGAGATGCTGCCTGACCCGCTGAGTTACTCCAACACTTTGTGTCTATCTTCAACTGAAGAACGAAAATAGATTTGGAGGCAAATAACTTGCTGAAATGTAAAAATGTAAGGAGCTGATCTTTCTACTGCGGACTAGATGGACCACATCTAAAAGGCACAGCACGGTGGCGCAGCAGGTAGAGCTGCTGCCTCACAGAGCCAGAGACCAGGGTTCCATCTTGACTGTGGGTGCTTTTCTGTACAGAGTTTGTACGTTCACTCCGCGACCGTGTGGATTTTCTCCGGGTGCTCCGGTTTCCTCCCACACTCCATAGACGTGCAGGTTTGTAGGTTAATTGGCTTTGTAAAATTGTAAATTGACCCCAGTGTGTACGATAGTGTGAATGTGCGGGGATCACTGGTCGGTGCAGGCTCGATGGCCCGAGAGACCTCTTTCCGCGCTGTATCTCTAAACTAAAAACTAAACTGAAGTTGAAAACAGCCTTGACAACGTTTACTTAGAGCTATAGTCAAACAGCATGGAAACAGGCCCTTTGGCCCAACTCATCCATGCTAACCAAGATGGCCCATCTAAGCTGGTCCCATTTGGCTGCATTTGGATCATATCCCTCTCAACATTTCCTCTCCACATACCTTTCGTTTAGTTTAGTGTAGAGATACAGCACGGAAACAGGCCCTTCGGCCCACTGAGTCCGCGCTGACCAGCGATCACCCCGTGCACTAGCACTATCATACACACTGGAAACTATTTACAAATTTTACCAAGCCAATTAGCCAACAAACCTGTGCGTGTTTGGAGTGTAGGAGGAAACCGGAGCACCCGGAGAAAACCCACGCAGGCCACGGGGAGAACGTACAAACTACACTCAGACAGTAGTCAGGATCGAACTTGGGTCACTGGTGCTGTAAGGCAGCAACTCTACTGCTGTGCCATCGTGCCGCCCATTGTCCATTTTGTTTTTGCGTAGAGCCACCCTGTCTGATTTCCTGCCCAAACAAGCCGAATGATAAATGTAGATATAAAAGATATTTAGCACTGGTTTGCTAAAAAAGACACAAAGTGCTGTAGTAACTCAGCGGGTCAGGCAGCATTGCTGCAGAACTTAGATAGGTGATGTTTCGGGTCAAGATGATAAGCCCTACTCGACCTTAGTGGTAACCAAACCTAAAGATAGGAGACCAAGAGGAATTTATTTAGCCAGAGGGTGGTCTTTTTTTCTTCTTGCGAATGAAATATAAGCCAAAGGAATAGTTAGATCTCAAGCTGGGTGTTGAGCAGCCAGGTTGTTGTCTCTGCGTCAATGTCTGCCAGACCCTGAGCTCCATTTGGTGGGTGGTAGAGCAGGCACCCAGAGATGACATGGTTGGCTGTCTGTTGTTCTGCTCCTCATTCACAGGCTGGGCTCTGGCGGAGTCCCCATCTCCACACGCTGGCATTGAAATGCCCAGCTCCAGTACCAAGTCTGTTGAGTTTCACCCATGCTCCTCTCGAGAGGTCAGACCCTGGACAGAGGGTGGTGACTCTATGGAATTAATTGCCAAAGAAGGCTGTGGAGGCCGTCAATGGGTATTCTTAAAACGGAGATTAATAGATGCTTGATTAGTATGGATGTCAAGGCTATGGGGAGAAGGGAGGAGAATTGGGTTGAGAGTGAGAGATAGATCAGCCATGATTGAATGGCGGAGTAGAGTTGATGGGTCAAATGGCTTAATTCTGCTCCTATGACATGAACTTATGAAATCAATGGTGCTTTTCCTTTCTATTGGGCTGGTCAACACGACAATGACCTGCAGACCTATTGAGGCGAATCATTATAACTTTACTCAGTTAATGGTGTTTAGCGTTAATAGTAATAGCTCCATTTATAACAACTGAAGTAGGATATTTACACTGGCAGGCGCCCAGTACGGGGGAAAGAGCAGGTATTAGTCTGTTTGTTCAGATGAAGAAGATTGATAAGCATCTGAACAGGTAGAAACTGCAGCATGAATCACCTGTTTATACTGTATAGTGTACATGTTGTACTGGGCCATTTACCAGTGACTGATCTTATTACAATCAGCCGGCAAACTGCGGTGCCCACAATCTTGATTCCGAATGACTAAATCGTTGTGTTAAAATTGACTTTCGCAAAATGCTCGGCTTAATTCCCATTCATGAGATCATACGACATAGGAACAGAATTAGGCCATTAGGCCAGATGGCGGCACGGTGGCGCAGTGGTAGAATAGCTGCCTTACAGCGCTTACAGCACCAGAGACCCGGGTTCGATCCCGATTACGGGTGCTGTCTGTATGGAGTTTGTACGTGCTCCCCGTGACCGCGTGGGTTTTCTCTGAGATGTTCGGTTTCCTCCTCTGGGCTAACTTAGCATTTCTGGAGAACATGGTTTAGGTGACTTTTTAGGTCAGGAAGAGAGGTCCCAATCCGAAACATCACCTATCCATGCTCTCCAGAGATGTTGCCTGACTCGCTGAGTTACTCCAGCACTTTGTCTCTTTTTTTCCTGACATCTTTGAGGCATCTTTTGGGCACAACCGAGATGGGATCTCCCTACATTTTTGCATTTCAACTAGTAATTTGCCACCAAACCCATATTCATTTAACAATTTGGGAGGCATGATGGCGCAGCTACCGCTCTCTTACAGAGCCAGAGACCTGGATTCGATCTTGACCTCGGGTGCTGTCTGTGTGGAGTTTGCATGTTTTTTCCCAGCAATCACTTGTCAAGCTTTGTGCTGCCCCCACCTCCCTTTTCCAGCTTTCTGCAACCCTATCCACCCCCCCACCCCCCCACCCAAAACGTTGCCTGTCCATTCCCTCCAGTGATGCTGCCTGACCCGCTGAGTTACACCAGCACTTTGTGCTTTGCCCACAAAGCTGGCGGCACAGTGGTAGAGTTGCTGCCTCACAGTGCCAGAGACCCGGGCTCAATCCTGACTAGTGCCGCTGTCTGTGCGGAGTTTGCACGTTCTCCCTGTGACCGTGTGGGTTTTCTCCAGGTGCTCCGGTTTCCTCCCACACTCCAAAGAGGTGCGGGTTTGTAGGTTAATTGGCTTTCTGTAAATTGCCCCCAGGATAGAACTAGTGTATGGGTGATCGCTGGTCGGCATGGACTCAGTGGTCCGAAAGGCCTGGTTTCCGCGCTGTAGCTCTGGAAAAAAAAACTTTGAAAAGAAAACAAAGAGCCTTCAGCCCGGCAAATGGAACATAATAAACACGAACCTGAGATGCTGTTGCCTTCGACGCTCTCTTCACTCTCCTGGTCCTCCTCTCTCTGTGCCGTCTGCTCCGTGTGCAGGAGGCTTAGCTTGTGGCACACCTCAAAGGCCTGTCCAATAGTCCTCACGATTCTCATTGCTTGACTCTGGTGCAAGGGGGCAGGAACAGAGCAGAGGGTAACCAGGTGGATCGCACTGGTGGGCAACATCAGATACCCCACACTGACAAGTCTGCACACCCCCACACGGACAGACAGCCCCTCCCCTCCCTTTACAATGGGACGCACCACCTCCCCTGCAATGGACAGCACAAAAGCAGGCCATTCGGCCCAAAAGGTTAAGCAACAGAGTAGGGGAATGAAGAACCGGATCTCATTGAAACATATATGATTGTTAAGGGCTTGGACACGCTAGAGGCAGGAAACATGTTCCCGATGTTGGGGGAGTCCAGAACCAGGGGCCACAGTTTAAGAATAAGGAGTAAGCCATTTAGAACGGAGACGAGGAAACACTTTTTCTCACAGAGAGCGGTGAGTCTGTGGAATTCTCTGCCTCAGAGGGCGGTGGAGGCAGGTTCTCTGGATGCTTTCAAGAGAGAGCTAGATAGGGCTCTTAATAATAGCGGAGTCAGGGGATATGGGGAGAGGGCAGGAACGGGGTACTGATTGGGGATGATCAGCCATGTTGGCATTGAATGGCGGTGCTGGCTCGAAGGGCCGAATGGCCTACTCCTACACCTATTGTCTATTGAGAACACAGGTTTAAGGTCGGGGGGGGGGGGTGGGAAGATTTAATAGGTGGGTGTATGGGTCGAGCTGCCGGAGGAAGTAGTTCTTCAGCCCACTGAGTCCATGCCAACCATCCATCATCCACTCTCACTATTTCTATGCTATCCCACATTCTCATCCAGTCCCTTGCACACTCGGAGGCAATTTACAGAGTGGCGATGAACCGATGGACCCGCACGTCATTTGGGACGTGGGAGGAAGCCAGAGCACCCGGAGGAAACCCACGCGGTCACAGGGAGAAGGCACAAACTCCACACACACACACACACCGGCAGCACCCGAGGTCAGGATCGAACCCGGGTCTCTGGCGCTGTGAGGCAGCGGCTCGATCAGCCGCCCTGTGTTACATATTCAAAAAATTAATCATGATCAGAGTCCAGGAATTAGTAATTCCCTGACCAAACCAATCTTTCTCAAACCTACTGAATGTTTTAAAAACACCTTTCATCTAGGCTTTTAGCCAGCACCTCTTAATATCTCTCTTTTTGGCTCCCTACCCATTTTTGATCTGATCACTGATCTGTAAAATGCTTTGGGACGCTATTCACGGTTTAATGCGCAATTTACATGAAAATTTTCATTATTGTTTTGAAGCCATAAATTTTATAATAAGGCCTAGCTCGATAATTATAAACTTAACGACAGATTATTTCATCTACATCATTGTTCAAATGCTTTTAGGTAATTGAATTATTTTTTTATATTTGGCAAATTGGTCGCCTGGTAGGGATTTGCTGCAGTGTCCTTAAAGAGAATATTTCTCATTCTGTTTATAACATATATAAGTAAATCATTTGCAAAGTCACAGTTGCCTGCACCCTGCCAGCATTAATGGAATAAATTAGTTCTAATCTAAAACTGTAACACACTGGATTGGGCTGTTTATCAGAATAATGTCGGAGATCGACGCAAAATGCAGGAGTAACTCAGCAGGTCAGGCAGCATCTCTGCAGAAAAGGAATAGGTGACGTTTCGGGTCGAGACCCTACTTCAGACTGAGAGTCAGGGGAGAGGGAAACGAGAAGGTACATAGAACAAATGAATGAAAGAAAAAAGTGACAATGATCAAGGAAATTTAGAGCCCACAATGGTCCATTGTTGGCTGGGGTGGGGTAGGTGATAGCGAGTTATGCAGACAGCGAAACTCAACAGGACGACAGTGAAACTAGTACGACGACTAGGGTGGGGATGGGACGGAGAGAGAGAGGGGAGAAGGGTTACTTGATGTTAGTGAAATCAATACTCTTACCGCTGGGGTGTAAGCTGCCCAAGTGAAATATGAGGTGCTGTTCCTCCAATCTGAGTAATGTCTACAGGTTATGTACAAGTGTGCAAGTAGACATTTATTCCAAAATTCTGCACCAGTTTCAACCACTTTCATTGCAGAATAAAGCCACGCTGAGGTGTTTTTATGTTGAACAATTTTTCATATTTGAATGATTTCTCGCAAGAAATACGATAACTTCATCTGGTCAATTTACAAATGTCAAATTCCACCGCTTTGGCATCTTGATAATATGCTCTTCTTCCCTGTTCCCTGGATGAGAGGTACCCTCAAATTAAATGGGAGATTAAATTAGAGGGGGTGGCACGATGGTGCAGCGGTTGAGTTGCTGCCTTACAGCGTCAGAGACCCGGGTTCGACCCTGACCAAGCGATCCTGATCGCTGACCTAGACGGAGTTTGTACGTTCTCCCTGTGACCGCGTGGGTTTTCTCCGGGAGCTCCGGTTTCCTTACCACATCCCAAAGACGTACGGTTTTGTAGGTTAATTGGCTTCTGTAAATTGTAAATTGTCCCTGGTGTGTAGTACAGTGCTAGTGAGTGGAGTGATTGCTGGTCGGCGTGGAATCGGTGGGACGATGGGCCTGCTTCCGCTCTGGATCCCTGACTAAAGGTTTGAGTTTGGTCGTAGAAACGATGGTGCCTTGAATTTAGATGATGGTTCAAAAGAAGGCAGAAGGGGGAGATGGGGTAGATATTGAACAATTTATTTTCTTCGGTATTCACAAAGGAGAAGGATATTGAATTATGTGAGGTAAGGGAAACAAGTAGAGTAGCTATGGAAACTATGAGATTCAAAGAAGAGGAAGTACTGACACTTTTGAGAAATATAAAAGTGGATAAGTCTCCAGGTCCAGACAGGATATTCCCTAGGACATTGAGGGAAGTTAGTGTAGAAATAGCAGGGGCTATGACAGAAATATTTCAAATGTCATTAGAAACGGGAATAGTGCCGGAGGATTGGCGTACTGCGCATGTTGTTCCATTGTTTAAAAAGGGTTCTAAGAGTAAACCTAGCAATTATAGACCTGTTAGTTTGACGTCAGTGGTGGGCAAATTAATGGAAAGGATACTTAGAGATAATATATATAAGCATCTGGTTAAACAGGGTCTGATTAGGAACTGTCAACATGGATTTGTGCCTGGAAGGTCATGTTTGACTAATCTTCTTGAATTTTTTGAAGAGGTTACTCGGGAAATTGATGAGGGTAAAGCAGTGGATGTTGTATACATGGACTTCAGTAAGGCCTTTGACAAAGTTCCTCATGGAAGGTTGATTAAGAAGGTTCAATTGTTGGGTATCAATGGTGGAGTAGCAAGATGGATTCAACAGTGGCTGAATGGGAGATGCCAGAGAGTAATTGTGGATGGCTGTTTGTCAGGTTGGAGGCCAGTGACTAGTGGGGTGCCACGGGGATCTGTGTTGGGTCCACTGTTGTTTGTCATGTACATCAATGATCTGGATGATGGTGTGGTAAATTGGATTAGTAAGAATGCAGATGATACTAAGATAGGTGGTGTTGTGGATAATGAAGTAGATATTCAAAGTCTACAGAGAGATTTATGCCAGTTGGAAGAGTGGGCTGAAAGATGGCAGATGGAGTTTAATGCTGATAAGTGTGAGGTGCTACATCTTGGCAGGACAAATCAAAATAGAACGTACATGGTAAATTGTAGGGAATTGAAGAATGCAGTTGAACAGAGGGATCTGGGAATAATTGTTCACAGTTCCCTGAAGGTGGAATCTCATGTAGATAGGGTGGTAAAGAAAGCTTTTGGTGTGCTGGCCTTTATAAATCAGAGCATTGAGTATAGAAGTTGGGATGTAATGTTAAAATTGTACAAGGCATTGGTGAGGCCAATTCTGGAGTATGGTGTACAATTTTGGTCGCCTAATTATAGGAAGGATGTCAACATAATAGAGAGAGTACAGAGGAGATTTACTAGAATGTTGCCTGGGTTTCAGCAACTAAGTTACAGAGATAGGTTGAACAAGTTAGGTCTTTATTCTTTGGAGCGCAGAATGTTAAGGGGGGACTTGATAGAGGTCTTTAAAATGATGATAGGGATAGACAGAGTTGACGTGGATAAGCTTTTCCCACTGAGTGTAGGGAAGATTCAAACAAGAGGACATGACTTGAGAATTAAGGGACAGATGTTTAGGGGTAACATGAGGGGGAATTTCTTTACTCAGAGAGTGGTGGCTGTGTGGAATGAGCTTCCAGTGAAGGTGGTGGAGGCAGGTTCGATTTTATCTTTTAAAAATAAATTGGATAGTTATATGGACGGGAAAGGAATGGAGGATTATGGTCTGAGTGCAGGTAGATGGGACTAGGGGAGAATATGGGTTCGGCACGGACTAGAAGGGCCGAGATGGCCTGTTTCTGTGCTGTAATTGTTATATGGTTATATGGTTATAACAGCAAAATACCGCAGGTTTGTAGGTTACTTGGCTACGGTAAAATTGCCCTAGTGTGTGGAACTAGTGTATGGGTGATCGCTGGTCGGCATGGACTCGATGGGCCAAAGAGCCTGCTCCACACTGTACTTCTAAAACTAAAACTAAAACTGAACTAATATCTCAATGGGGTTAGGTTAGGTAAGGGGGAGGTGCAGTGAGACCTGGGCGTCCTTGTACACCAGTCACTGAAAGTTGGCGTGCAGGTACAGCAGGCAGTGAAGAAAGCTAATGGAATGTTGGCCTTCATAACAAGAGGATTGCAGTATAGGAGTAAAGAGGTTCTTCTGCAGCTGTATAGGGCTCTGGTGAGACCACATCTGGAGTATTGTGTACAGTTTTGGTCTCCTAATTTGAGGAATTACATCCTTGTGATTGAGGCAGTGCAGCGTAGGTTCACGAAATTGATCCCTGGGATGGCGGGACTGTCATATGAGGAAAGATTGAAAAGACTAGGCTTGTATTCACTGGAGTTTAGAAGAATGAGGGGGATCTTATAGAAACATATAAAATTATAAAAGGACTGGACAAGCTAGATGCAGGAAAAATGTTCCCAATGTTGGGCGAGTCCAGAATCAAGGGCCACAGTCTTAGAATAAAGGGGAGGTCATTTAAGACTGAGGTGAGAAAAAAAGTTTTCACCCAGAGGGTTGTGAATTTATGGAATTCCCTGCCACAGAGGGCAATGGATGACAAACCACAGGATGGATTTAAGAGAGAGTTAGATAGAGCTCTAGGGGCTAGTGGAGTCAAGGGATATGGGGAGAAGGCAGGCACGGGTTATTGATAGGGGACGATCAGCCATGATCACAATGAATGGCGGTACTGGCTCGGGGCCGAATGGCCTCCTCCTGCACTTATTTTCTGTTTCTATGTTTCTAATAGATAGAAAATAATTCTGTCTCTACCCATCTGACTCAACTGGCTCTGAGATCAGTTAAGTGCAAGCCAATAAACGAATTAGTTACCTAAGTTGGTTACTGCATCAATCCATTGCCTCTCAGTGAAAACTACAGGAACCGCTCATTGTGATTTACTGGTAGGCTGTTCAACTTACAAAGGCCGTTTGAATTAATAACACTATGTAAATACAAGTCAGTGGTGTTGTACAGAGGTTGAAAAAGATGCCTGCGGTTGAGATGGGATGCAATAATTATCAAAGTGTAGTTTAAATGGTAGCCAAGGAAGTACATGATATTATACTTCAAAGAGGAAGAAACTGTTGCATTGCTGAATGATAATTGAAACCAAATTGTTTAAATAAAGGTGGCTCGCACGCTCGCTCGAACAGACATTGTTTGGACATTGTGGGTAGGAGAATCACATTCCGTTGAACTGCAGCCAATTCCAAACCCTTTTGTTCTGTTACCTCCTCGTCGACCCGTCGGCATGTGAACAAACGCAGCATCACACACGTTCCACTTCTGCTGTGGAACTGGGGGGAGGTACGGAGTGCAGAGTGTGCTTTCTCAGCACTGTAGCGCAACAGTTCCAGAGACAAAGTCCAATGTCCACAATGAGTCCAATGTCCAGAGTGAGTCACCACCGTTAGACCATCTGAGCAAAGTCAGATGGATGGATGAATGAATGAATTTATGAATGAATGACACTTTATTGTCACAAGTGACATGGCACAGTTTTTTGTTTTGTGTACCCTGTACAAAGAGTCGCCACAGACAGGGTGCTGACAACGCTACAAAGTTACCCAATGTTTGTTCTCGGTGCCTCCCCCCATGCCAGGTCGCTCCTGTTCTCAGCGGCCCCATCACGCTGGGTCTCCCTTTGCCCTCTCAGCGGCATCTGCTGCCGCCACCCCCAGCATCCGCCGTGCGCCCATCCCGAGCCACTGGCTCCTCCACTGGACAGCTCCACCCTGGTGCTCACTGGCATCTTCCATAAGCTCTGGTCCAATCTGCCAACTGGAGGTCCTTGCATCTCTAATCATTGTCCTTTCGTTATAGACACAAAAGGCTGGAGTCACTCAGGCAGCATCCCTGGAGAGAAGGACTGGGTAACGTTTCGGGTCGAGATCCTTCTTCAGATTCGTCTCAACCCAAAACGTCACCCATTCCTTCCCTCCATAGATGCTGCCCGTCCCGCTGAGTTACTCCGGCATTTTGTGTCCATCTTCAGTTTAGACCAGCATCTGCAGCTCCTTTCTACACATCCTTTTGTTATTAAAAGTGTTCAACAAAGAACTTGATCCCCAAAGCAGATCACTCTTACAACTCAGTCTCACTGGGATGCCAATAGGTGGATAAGGGTTGACTTCAGGCCATTCTGCCCAATTCACCTCTAACCATTGTATACATTGGACATTGTCTCTGGAGCTGGTGCTCAACAATGCTGAGAATTATATTCTACACTTGCTCTACCGATTGCATTTGATTTAATGTGCTTCATTGAACACTTTTAGACTTTAATCGGGCCTTATCTTGCACTAAACGATATTCCCTTTAGCCTGCATCTGTACGCTGCGGACTGCTTGATTGTAATCATGTATAGTCTTTCTGCTGACTGGGTAGCATGCCTGGAAAAGCATTTCACTGTACCAGTGCACCATCAGTTCGCATGACAGTAATAAACTAAACTAAACTCTGAATGCTTTTTTACGTAGGAAGGAACTGCAGATGCTGGTTTACACTGAAGGTAGACACAAAGTGCTGAAGTAACTCAGCGGGTCAGGCAGCATCTCCGGAGAAAAGGAATAGGTGACGCTTTGGGAAGTGTCTCGACCAGAGGACATATGTTGGATCAAGGTGAAGGGGAAAAGATAGGAATCTGAAGAGTAACTTTTTCACACAGAGGGTGGAGGGTGTATGGAATGGGCTGCCAGAGGAGGTAGTTGAGGCTGGGACCATCCCAACATTTAAGAAACAGTTAGACAGGTACATGGATAGGACAGTTTTGGAGGGATATGGACCAAACACAGGCAGGTGGGACTATTGTAGCTGGGACATTGTTGGCCAGTATGGGCAAGTTGGGCCGAAGGGCCTGTTTCCACACTGTATCACTCCATGACCATGAAGGCGGGAGAGAAGCAGCAGCCAGAAGCAGTGAGAGTATTGGCTGAAAGAAAGAGAGTCAGAGGAAACAGAGATTTAAAAAGAGTATCAAAGGGACAGGTTCAAGTAACTTACAAATTAGCCCTAAAGTAGTTGATTAGGCAGCAGATAAAAATAAGTGCAGCTGTAATGGAGTGGCCTTGTTGAGGTGAAGTGCCTTGGTGAGTAAAGTGTGAGTCTTTGGATTGGTGAGTAAAGTGTGAGTCTTTGGCTCGAGAGTCTTCGGCGAGGAGGCTGAGGCAAGGAGGCTACACTTGATTTGAAATTTGTGATTTTTTTTGTCCACTGAAGAAATGGCAGGCAAGTTGGTACGGTGTGTTTCCTGCAGGATGTCAGAGACACTGTTGGTGATTCTGGAAACTATACCTGCAGAAATTGTGTCCAGGTGCAGCTCCTGAATAAATGTGTTGGGGAACTGGAGTAGCAGCGGGAAAACGAGAGTTTCCTGGACAAGACCCACAGTGAGGTCATCACGCCAAGGATACAGGACGAGTGAAGGTGGGTGACTGTGAGAAAGAGGAGTAAACGTGGAGTGCAGGAGACCACGGTGGCTGTAACTAATGAAACCAGGTTCACCGTCTTGGGAGCGGATGGCACGTCAAGATTGAGTGGTAGCCAGACCTTTGATCGCCAGTGCCGAGGCTCAACGGGGAAGAGTGACGTCAGGCAGAGCCATAGTGGTGGGAGACTCCATCGTCAGAGGTGCGGACAGGAGATTCTGCTGCAGCAGGCGAGACTCCAGGATGGTGCGTTGCCTCCCTGTTGCCAGGGTCCAGGACGTCTTGGAGCGGCTGCACAGCATCCTCAAGAGTGAGGGGGAGCAGCCGGAGGTTGTTGTGCATGTTGACATAAATGATATAGGTCGGAAGATGAAGGAGGCTCTGCAACAAGAATTTACAGAATTGCGTAGAAGACTGAAAAGCAGGACCTGCAGGGTAGTGATCTCAGGATTGCTTCCAGTACCTCGTGCTAGTGAAGGTAAGAATAGGAAGATTAGGGAAATGAATGCGTGGCTGAGGAGTTGGTGCAGGGGGCAGGGATTCAGATTTGTGGATCATTGGGATCTCTTCTGGGGCAGGGGTGACCTGTATAAAAGGGACGGGTTGCACCTCAAGTGGAGGGGAACCGACATCCTTGCGGGCAGGTTTACTAACGCTACACGGGAGGGTTTAATCTAGATTGGTAGGGGTGGGATCTCGTGCAGGACAGGGGCACGTGAGAGGCTAGAAGTTGTTATGGAGGGTGATGTGGGAAAGGTTAGTGGACAGAATAGGCAGGTGAGAGGTGGGGAGCGAGGAAGGGGGGTTGGTTTGAACCGCATGTATTTTAATGCAAGGGGCCTGACGGGTACAGATTCAGATTCAGATTCAATTTTAATTGTCATTGTCAGTGTACAGTACAGAGACAACGAAATGCAGTGTAATGCAATGCAATGCAATGCAATGTAACCAACGAAATGCAGTGTAAAGCCATTCACAGTGTACAGATACAGGATGAAGGAGATGTTATTTAGTGCAAGATAAAGTCCGATTAAAGATAGCTCAAAGGACTTCAATGAGGTAGCTGAGAAGTAATGGGCCTGTCCCACTTAGGTGATTTTTTTAGACGACTGACAGCGACTGGGACTATGGAATTCACCGAAGTCAGCACCGGCAACAACCCACATCACCTGGCGACAACCTACAACAGAACCAACGACAACCCAAATTGTCGCCATTTTCGGCGAAAAATGTTCAACATGTTGAAAATTATTCGGCAGTCGCCTGTAGTCGTCTAAGTGGGACAGGTCCATGAGGATCGAACTCTAGTTGGTGGGAGGATGGTTGAGATGCCCGATAACAGCTGGGAAGAAACTGTCCCTGAATCTGGAGGTGTGCGTTTTCACACTTCTGTACCTCTAGCCTGATGGGAGTGGGGAGAAGAGGGAGTGACCGGGGTGAGACTGGTCCTTGATTATGCTGCTGGCCTTGCCGAGGCTGCGTGAAGTGTAGATGTCGATGGACGAGGTTGGTCTGGGCTGCATCCACAATTCTCCGCAATTTCTTGCAGTTTTAGATGGAGCTATTCACAAACTAGGGTCTGAATGGATAGGACTGGAAGAAGGGTCTCGACCCGAAATGTCACCCATTGCTTCTCTCCAGAGATATTGCCTGTCCCTCTGAGTTACTCCAGCATTTTGTGTTATCTTCGTCTGAATGGATCGGATCGATTTTGTTCACCTCTTCACCGTGTAGGTGACTGAATAGGACCCATCCCGCAGTACATCTACCCTTTAGATTTTAGAGATACAGCACAGAAAAAAAGTCCTTCAGCCCACTGAGTCTGTGCCGACCAGCGATCACCCCGTATACTTGCCCTATCCTGCACACCAATTTAAAATTTAATCAAAGCCTATTAACCTACAAACCTGCGTGTCTTTGGAATGTGGGAGGAATATGTAGGTCCCTTGCAGTCAGAAACGGGTGAATTGATCATGGGGAACAAGGACATGGCAGACCAATTGAATAACTACTTTGGTTCTGTCTTCACTAAGGAAGACATAAATAATCTGCCGGAAATAGCAGGGGACCGGGGGTCAAATGAGATGGAGGGACTGAGTGAAATCCAAGTTAGCCGGGAAGTGGTGTTAGGTAAATTGAATGGATTAAAGGCCGATAAATCCCCAGGGCCAGATAGGCTGCATCCCAAAGTACTTAAGGAAGTAGCCCCAGAAATAGTGGATGCATTAGTGATAATTTTTCAAAACTCTTTAGATTCTGGAGTAGTTCCTGAGGATTGGAGGGTAGCTAATGTAACACCACTTTTTAAAAAGGGAGAGAGAGAGAAAACGGGGAATTACAGACCAGTTAGTCTAACGTCGGTAGTGGGGAAACTGCTAGAATCAGTTATTAAAGATGGGATAGCAGCACATTTGGAAAGTGGTGAAATCATTGGACAAAGTCAGCATGGATTTATGAAGGGTAAATCATGTCTGACGAATCTTATAATTTTTCGAGGATGTAACTAGTAGCGTGGATAAGGGAGAACAAGTGGATGTGTTATATCTGGACTTTCAGAAGGCTTTCGACAAGGTCCCACATAAGAGATTAGTATACTAACTTAAAGCACACGGTATTGGGGGTTCAGTATTGATGTGGATAGAGAACTGGCTGGCAGACAGGAAGCAAAGAGTAGGAGTAAACGGGTCCTTTTCACAATGGCAGGCAGTGACTAGTGGGGTACCGCAAGGCTCAGTTCTGGGACCCCAGCTATTTACGATATATATTAATGATTTGGACGAGGGAATTGAATGCAACATCTCCAAGTTTGCGGATGACACGAAGCTGGGGGGCAGTGTTAGCTGTGAGGAGGATTCTAGGAGGCTGTAAGGTGACTTGGATAGGTTGGGTGAGTGGGCAAATGCATGGCAGATGCAGTATAATGTGGATAAATGTGAGGTTATCCACTTTGGTGGCAAAAACAGGAAAGTAGATTATTATCTGAATGGTGGCCGATTAGGAAAGGGGGAGATGCAACGAGACCTGGGTGTCATGGTACACCAGTCATTAAAAGTAGGCATGCAGGTGTAGCAGGCAGTGAAGAAGACGAATGGTATGTTAGCAAAAGGATTTGAGTATAGGAGCAGGGAGGTTCTACTGCAGATGTACAGGGTCTTGGTAAGACCACACCTGGAGTATTGTGTACAGTTTTGGTCTCCTAATCAGAGGAAAGACATTCTAGCCATAGAGGGAGTGCAGAGAAGGTTCACCAGACTGATTCCTGGGATGTCAGGACTTTCATATGAAGAAAGACTGGATAGACTCGGTTTGTACTCGCTAGAATTTAGAGGATTGAGGGGGGATCTTATAAAAACGTACAAAATTCTTAAGGGGTTGGACAGGCTAGATGCAGGAAGATTGTTCCCGATGTTGGGGAAGTCCAGAACAAGGGGTCACAGTTTAAGGATAAGGGGGAAATCTTTTAGGACCGAGATGAGGAAAACGTTTTTCACACAGAGAGTGGTGAATCTCTGGAATTCTCTCCCGCAGAAGGTAGTTGAGGCCAGTTCATTGGCTATATTTAAGAGGGAGTTAGATGTGGCCCTTGTGGCTAAAGGGATCAGGGGGTATGGAGAGAAGGCAGGTACAGGATACTGAGTTGGATGATCAGCCATGATCTTATTGAATGGCGGTGCAGGCTCGAAGGGCCGAATGGCCTACTCCTGCACCTATTTTCTATGTTTCTATGTCATGTTGTCATTAGTGGGTGGAGCACCAAGGCAAATTCCTTGTATGTGAACCCTTGGCCAATAAACGTATTCATTAATTAATTCATTCAAACCGGAGAACCTGGAGAAAACCCACGGGGTCGCGGGGAGAGCGTACAAACTCCATACAGACAGCACCCGTAGACAGGATCGAACCCGGGTCTCTGGCGCTGTGAGGCAGCAACTCTACCGCAGAGTTCAGGGCTAACTACCTGTGCACGGTTTCACCAATTCATAATTCGTCCCACTCGACAGCTCCTTGTTGCTGCATCAACCCTCCCACTTTGTGAAGCTGCCGGAATTTGTCCTGGGTATAATGCTGCTCCACTTTCAGTGTAAGACTGTCTGCCAACTATTCCACCAAAACTTCTGATTTAAGGGGGAGGTCGGTGAAAACTTTAGCTGAAATAAAGACTTTTAAATTATTAAAAGACCTTCAAAGGTGAAACATTCCCTTAGTGGGGAGAATCTTAAAGTGAAATAGATTATTCATAAGCATGTTCCCATTTGTACCATCTAGCTTAAATGACTAAATTGATTTAGCTTTGACATGAGGATAAGCTTGAAGTGTTGGGTTGCTTTCCACAGTAGGTTTGCTGCAGATACAGGATAGCGCTACTGTTTTGAAACCTCAGGCTGTGGTATTATCTGTAATGACTTCAAGGGAAGATTTTATAGGGTGCACAAGATCATGAGGGGAATAGATCAGGTAGACGCACAGAGTCCTCTACCCAGATTAGGGGAATCGAGATCCAAAGGACATAGGTTTAAGGTGAAGGGGGGAAAAGATTTAATAGGAATCTGAGGGGTAACTTTTTTACACAAATGGTGGTGGTGGAAAGGGCCTGTTCCACTGCGGTGACCTAAATGGTGAGTTTAGAAGAGTTTGCCCTCGACTCACTCTCGCAGCATGGTCGACACGAGGTTCTAGGAGGTCTTTGTAACTCCCCTTCATGCTCGAGAGTAGTCCCCGCGTACTCGAGGCCTCAGCTAGGTCGCGGCGTATTTTTTAACATGCAGAATAATGCCCGCGAGGATAAAAAGGTCGCCATGGAAAAAAATCGATACTTTTTTTACTCGTAGGTTTAGTCGAAGTAGGTCGGAGTAGGTCGGCATGTTAGTCGTAGGTAATCGAGGGTAGTCAAAGGTAATCGAAGGTGGTCGTAGATATTCAACATAGTCGAAGGAGGTCTTCAACATGACACTTTTTCAAACTTTCATAAACTCTTCTAAACTCGCCAATTAGGTCCCCGCGGTGGGACAGGCCCTTAAGGAATGAGCTGCTAGAGGAGGTAATTGAGGCAGGTGCTATCACAACGTTTAAGAAACATTTAGACAGGTCTGTGGATAGGACAGGTTTAGAGGGATATGGGCAGGTAGGACTAGTGTAGATGGGGCATGTTGGTTGGCGTGGGCAAGTTGGGCCTGTTTCCATGTTGTTTGAATCTATGATTCTTTGGCAGTGATACCTACATGTACACAAGATCGAATAACACCCCCCCCCCCCCCTTCCCCTTTTCCCAAGTGTCTCCCGTCCCCTTACATTCCTCCCTTTGGCTTCACAATATTACAACTTAGTTTAGTTTAGTTCAGTTTAGTTTAGAGACCCAGTATGGTATCAGGCCCTTCGGCCTATTGGGTCCATGCCAACCAACGATCACCCGTTTACACTCGTTCCATGTTACCCCAGCTTTGCATCCTACACACTGGGCTCAATTTACAGAAGCCAATTAACCTACAAATCTACACGTCTTTGGAGTTAGGAGGGAGGGAGAGATAGATCAGCCATGGTTGAAAGGTGGAGCAACTTGATGGGTCGAATGGCCTAGTTCTAATGCTATTCCTTATGACATGAAGTGGGAAGAAACCAGAGCACCTGGAGGAAACCCCCGTGGGCACAGGGAGAACGTACAAACTCCACACAGACAGCACCTGAGGTTGGGATGGAACCTGGGTCTCTGGCGCTGTAAGGCAGCAATTCTACTGCTGTTCCACTGTGCCGTCTCTGCAATCCTTCTATCTCACATCATTTATTTCATCTCTGACCTTTTTCCAACCATTTGACTATCAATCACCCCAACCCCCCCTTGCCCATGTTCATCTATTTCCTGCCACACTTTCCCCTGCCCCTCTTGCCTTCTAGTTTTGATCCCGACCCCTGACCCCCGACCCCCACTCCAATCGGTCTGCAGAAGGGTCATGATCTAAAAGTCTCTCACTGCCTCAAGTGGTTGCCGCCTCAATTGCTGAAGATATCCAACACCCACACGCTTTTATGTGGAAACAAGGAACTGCAGATGCTGGTTAATACACAAAGGGACACAAAGTGCTGGATTAACTCGGCAGGTCAGGCAGCTTCTCTGAACAACATGGACAGGTGACGTTTCAGTTTGAGAAAGTCACCTACCATGGGGGGTGGTCTTTGAGGGGAGGATGCTCCTCAAACTGCGGAGCATCCTGGTCAATACAACTCACCCCCTCCATGACACACTGGTCAACCTGAGGAGTACCTTTAGCAACAGATTGGTTCCACCAAGATGCAGGACAAAATGCCACAGGAGATCCTTCTTCCCCATGGCTATCAAAATGTACAACTCCTCCCCCTTATTTTTTAATTCAATTTCAATTTTATCTTTAATATGTTTTATTATTTATTTATTATTATTATTATTATTTGTGATTTTTTTTTAAATTTTTATTTTTTATGATACTGCCTGTAAGGGAAATTCATTTTGATGTCTCAAATTGAGACAATGACAATAAATTTGAATACAATACAATTATGTCATGGGGTAGACTGACTCCCACACCCCCCATTGTTTGCACATCCCCAATCCTCTCCATTCGTCGCTTTAATTTCATGTTTCATGTATAATATTGTGTTTTATGACTGTTGGAAGATCAATTTCCCTCCTGGGATAAATAAAGTTCTATCGTATCGTAGGGTATCATATCCTATCCATGTTCTCCAGAGTCGTTGCTTGACCCGCTGAGTTACTCCAGCACGTTGTGCCTTTTTATTTTTTGTAGACCAGCTTCTGCAGTTCCTAGTTTCTACAGCTCGGCATTCGACACCATTATACCCTCTAAACTGATCACCAAACTCGGTGACCTGGGCATTGACCCCTCCCTCTGCAACTGCATACTGGACTTTCTACCCAACAGACCCCAGGCCTATAGGGAGGAGGTCCAGCTCCTAGCAGCATGGTGCGCTGACAACAACCTGGCCCATTAACTCCAAGAAGACCAAGGAGCTCATTGTAGACTTCAGAAAGTCTAGGGATGGCACGCACACCCCCATCCACATTAACGGGACGGAGGTGGAACGTGTTTCCAGCTTCAGGTTCCTGGGGGTCAACATCTCCGATGACCTCTCTTGGACCCACAATACCTCAACTCTGGTCAAGGAGATTTCAGGAGATAACGGCCCCTTATTTATTTAATTTATACTCCCATGCTTTTAAAGAAAACAAACTACCTGAAACACTAACAGAATCAACTATTACGCTTATTCCAAAAAAAGATAAAGATTTAGAAGATCCGGGCTCGTACAGAGCTATATCACTTTTAAATACAGATCAGAAAATTTTAGCAAAGATTTTAGCAAGTAGATTAAGCAAATATATTAGTAAACTGATAAACCCTGATCAAACGGGGTTTATACCTAAAAGATACTCATTTAATAATCTGAGACGCCTGTTTAATATAATGTACTCGCATAAAGTAGAGGAAGAAGATATATCAATTATTTCTTTGGATGCAGAGAAAGCATTTGATCAGGTAGAGTGGCAGTACTTATATAAAGTACTACAAAAATTTAACATGGGAGAGAATTTTATAACATGGGTAAAATTATTATATGATAAACCGATGGCAAGAATTTTAACTAATAACATGTTATCTCAAAAATTCCAACTATCAAGGGGTAATAGGCAGGGATGTGCACTATCACCCCTGCTATTTGCCCTTATGATAGAACCCCTGGCTGAAAGTATAAGAATTCATCCGAATATTCAGGGCTATAATACCAGGGACTCAAAGAATAAAATCTCATTATATGCAGACGATATACTTTTATATATTACAAAGTCACAAACGAGCATACCAAATTTATTAAACTTAATAGAGGAATTTGGGTCTTTTTCTGGATATAGAATAAACTGGAACAAAAGCGAAATCATGACATTAAAACCTCAAGAACCTACACACTTACTGAAGTTCCCCTTTAAAATCGCAACAGAAAAAAATTAAATATTTGGGTATTCAGATTACTAGAAAATATAAAGCATTATTCAATGCTAATTTCATACCTTTATTAAATAAACTTAATACACGGATTAAATTTTGGAAAACACTTCCCTTATCATTATTAGGTAGAATAAATGCAATAAAAATGATCTTCTTACCACAATTACTATACCTATTTCAGTCTATACCGGTATATATACCAAAATATTTTTAAAAAAAATTAGACTCTAACATTACAAATTATATTTGGGACTATAAATCACATAGAATCACAAAAAAACACTTATGTAAACCAAAAGAGGTCGGGGGACTTTCACTTCCGAATTTTATGTATTATTACTGGGCAGTGCATATTAAGAATATGATTTATTGGTTGGATAGTTCTACACAACAGACAGAATGGATAAAAATGGAGAAGGAGGATTGTCATCCTTGTAATATAGGAACGATCCTCTTTTCCCCAAAAAAACTGAATAACACAATATATAAGAAGAACCCAATTATATATGGTACAATAAGAATTTGGAAACAAATAAAATTATCTTTAAAATTAAGAAATCTATCACTGTTAATGCCAATTGCGAATAACCCTTTATTTAAACCATCTCTTATTGATAAGACATATAACCAATGGGAAAGTCTCGGAATTAGAAGGATCAGGGATATGTACGAAACAGGAAACCTACTATCATTCCAACAACTACAATTAAAATTTAAATTGAAAAACAACCAATATTTTAAATATCTTCAGATTTGCGACTTTGTGAAAAAATATATACAAGGATATCAAAAAGTAACTCCTGACTTATTGGAAGAAGCAATGAATATTGAAGCTGACTCACAAAAATTAATATCCTATTTATATAATAGTATTCTAAATATAGACCTACCATCGACAGAGGTACTTAGAGAAGAGTGGGAACGGGAATTAATGATAAAAATTACGAAGGTTAAATGGGAAAAATACCTGATATATATTCACAAATGTTCAATTAATGTAAGACATAATCTAATACAATTTAAAATTGTACATAGATTATATTATTCAAAAACAAGATTGAACAAATTTTATCCAAATATATCCGCCACTTGTGATAAATGTCTAGCCCAAAAGGCAACTATAACACACTCCTTAGTTTCCTGCATAAAACTTTATAGATTTTGGAATGATATTTTTGAAATACTTACAAAATTATTCAAGACAAGAATGGAACCTAATACTGAAATGATTATATTTGGTGTAATGGAAGATGGGAATAAATTGAACACATCTCAAAATCTATTCCTTAATTATGGTTTAATAATAGCAAAAAAATTAATACTTAAATTTTGGAAGGGTACATCAATACCAACGCTTAAAATGTGGATTGCAAGTATGTTGGACACCGCTCATCTTGAGGAAATGCGATTCCTCCTAATGGATAAATCAGACCAATTCATAACGAGTTGGTCTCCATTCGTCGTTTTTTTGGAATCATATGGTGCAACACAATTGTAAAAAATAACTGTTTCAGGACTGGACGAGGGTTGGTCAAGACTATAAATAATGATCTCCTTTTCTTTTCACTATTTTCTCTCTCAACTTTCTTCATTTACTCGTTTTCTTTCTTCACACACTATATATTTCACATTTTTCTATCCTTTACTATCTAACCTCTTTTTCTTATTCTCATCTTTTTTCAATGTAACAAAAAAAAAAGTTGTACATAAAATGTATTATGAAAATATATATTAGGCACTTTGGTGCCATATGACTGTGCTTACTTCTAATAAAATAAAATATAAAAAAAAAAAAAACTCTGGTCAAGAAGGCTCACCAGCGTCTCTTCTTCCTGAGGAGACTGAAGAAGGTCTATCTGTCTCCTCAGATTCTGGTGAACTTCTACCGCTGCACCATCGAGAGCATCCTTACCAACTGCATCACAGTATGGTATGGCAACTGCTCTGTCCCCGACCGGAAGGCATTGCAGAGGGTGGTGAAAATTGTCCAACGCATCACCGGTTCCTCGCTCCCCTCCATTGAGTCAGTCCAAAGCAAGCGCTGTCTGCGGAGGGCGCTCAGCATCGCCAAGGATTGCTCTCACCCCAACCATGGACTGTTTACCCTCCTACCATCCGGGAGGCGCTACAGGTCTCTCCGTTGCCGAACCAGCAGGTCGAGGAACAGCTTCTTCCCTGCGGCTGTCACTCTACTCAACAACGTACCTCGGTGACTGCCAATCACTCGCCCCCCCCCCCCAGGAAAAAAATAATTGCACTACTATGACTGTGCGCGTAAATATATTTATTTATTGCTCATATTCTATGTTCCTCATCTAGGGAGATGCTAACTGCATTTTGTTGTCTCTGTACTGTACACTGCACAATGACAATAAATTTGAATCTGAATCTGAATCTGAATGATCTCACTGATGCTTGTGGGACTCTTGCTGGAGATGATCTGATTACCTTGACATCCACCAGACGACATAAGCGTCGCGTCACGGAGACTTCACTCGCTTTAGAACCTTTCGTGACACGAACGATGCTGGATAAATAGATACTTTGCTCAAACTATCAATTAATAAATAGCTTCATGATGTGCTGCGATGCTGATGAATGTGCAAAAGACTTGAAATGACACTTCCATCTGCCTCCGTTAGGCAAAAGTACCGGATGCCTTGGTCCTTAATTGAAGACTCGCACTGCAGCTGTCTGCCAATTCTGACCCTTCTATTAACATAAAACAGATATTTTAAACTTCATTAAGGCACATTCACCTTCACAGTTGTGACAAGGACCAGCTCTCCGTAGCTCAGCGGCAAACTGTTAATTTAGATTTAGGTTTATTATTGTTATGTGTACAGTAATAGGGGACAGTGAAAAGCTGTGTATATGAAATCATGAGACCAATAGATTGGGTAGATGCTTAGAGTCTCTTGCCCAGAGTAGGGGAATCAAGGGGGACCAGAGAAAATAGGTTTAAGGTGAAGGGGAAAAGATTTAATAGGAATCGGAGGGGTAACCTTTTCACACAAAGGGTGGTGGGTGTATAGGGCTTGTCCCACTTAGGCGATTTTTTAGGCGACTGCCAGCGACTACGACAATGGAATTCACCGAAGCCAGCAACGGCGACAACCTACACCATCCTGGCGACAACCTACGACAGCACCTACGTCAGGAGAAGTCAAGCTATGACAAGCCCACGGTCGGCGAAAATTTTTGAACATTTCAAAATCCAGCGGCGACCAGAAAAATGCTACGACTCTTTGGGTGACGGAGGAGACTCCTCACGACCATACAGGCTACACCCCGGCGACCGCATGGCGACAGCCTAGTCGCCTAAAAAATCGCCTGTGGGACAGGCCCTTATGGAACAAGCTGTCAGAGGAGGTAGTTGAGGCTGGGACTATCCCAACGTTTAAGAAACAGTTAGATAGGTACATGGATAGGACAGGCTTGTAGGAATATGGACCAAACGCAGGCAGGTGGGACTAGTGTAGTGTAGTGGGACATGTTGGCCTGTGTGAGCAAGTTGGGACGAAGGGCCTGTTTCCACGCTGTATCACTCTATGACTAAAATCTTTGTTTTGCATACTGCCCAAACCGTTCAGATATATCAAACGTAAATAGAGTCATAGAGTCATACAGCATGGAAACAGGCCCTTCAGCACAACTCATCCATGCCTACCAAGATGCCCCATCTACACTAGTCCCATCTGCCTACATTTGATTCATGTCCCTCTAAACCTTTCTTATCCATGCACCTGTCTAAGTGTCCTTTAAATATTGTTTAATATAGTCCACCCATTTCAGGGCACCATAATATTTGGGACACAGCAATGTAATGTAAATGAAAGTAGTCATGTTTAGTATTTTGTTGCATATCCTTTGCATGCAATGACTGCTTGAAGTTGCTGGGTGTCTTCTCTGGTGATGCCAGGCCTGTATTGCAGCCATCTTCAGCTTATGCTTGTTTTGGGGGCTTGTGCCCTTCAGTTTTCTCTTCAGCATATAAAAGGCATGCTCAATTGGGTTCAGATTGGGTGATTGACTTGGCCACTTAAGAATTGACAATTTTTTTCCTTTGAAAAACTCCTTTGTTGCTTTAGCAGTATGTTTGGGATCATTGTCTTGCTGTAGAATGAACCATTGGCCAATTAGTTTTGAGGCATTTGTTTGAACTTGAGCAGATAGGATGTGTCTATACACTTCAGAACTCATTATGCTACTACCATCAGCAGTTGTATCATCAATGAAGATAAGTGAGCCAGTACCTTCAGCAGCCATACAGGCCAACGCCATAACCCCCGCACCACCGTGTTTCACAGATGAGGTGGTATGCTTTGGATCTTGGGCAGTTCCTTCTCTCCTCCATGCTTTGCTCTTGCCATCACTCTGATATAAGTTAAACTTTGTCTCATCTGTCCACAAGACCTTTTTCCAGAACTGTGGTTGCTCTTTTAAGTACCTCTTGGCAAACTGTAACCTGGCCATCCTGTTTATATGGCTAACCAGTGGTTTGCATCTTGCAGTGCAGCCTCTGTATTTCTGTCATGAAGTCTTCTGCGGACAGTGGTCATTGACAAATCCACACCTGACCCCTGAAGAGTGTTTCTGATCTGTCGGACAGGTGTTTGGATTTTTAACTTATAGAGAGAATTCTTTAATTATAGAGAGAATTCTTCTGTCATCAGCTGTGGAGGTCTTCCTTGGCCTGCCAGTCATTTTATGATTAGTAAGCTCACCAGTGCTCTCTTTCTTGTTAATGATGTTCCAAACAATTGATTTTGGTAAGCCTAAGGTTTGGCTGATGTCTCTAACTGTTTTATTCTTGTTTCTTAGTCTCATAATGGCTTCTTTGACTTTCATTGGCACAACTTTGGTCCTCATGTTAATAAACAGCAATAAAAGTTTCCAAAGGTGATGGAAAGACTGGAGGAAAGACTAGGTGCTGAGAGCTCTCTTGTACCTGCTTTAATGAGGCAATTAAACACACCTGAGCAATTACAAGCCCCTGTGAAGCCATGTGTCCCAAACATTATGGTGCCCTGAAATGGGGGGACTATGTATAAACATAGCTGTAATTTCTATATGGTGAAACCAGAATGAATAAAAATACCCTTTAATAAAATCTGACAATGTGCACTTTAACCACATGTGATTTTTTCTATTACAAATCTCAAATGGTGGAGTACAGAGGCAAATAAATAAATGATGGGTCTTTGTCCCAAACATTATGGAGGGCGCTGTACCTCAACTACCTCCTCTGGCAGCTCATTCCATATACCCGCCACCCTCTAAGTCACCAACTCCCTCCAACTCCTCTCCTGGGTGAGCAGGGGTCGGGCTCGGTGGTTTCCCCCACTCCGGGCAGGTTCTCGGCCCCGCAGCGGGTGAGCCAGACCTGCTGTTGAGATACGGGCCACCCCTCAACATGAGACAGGGGTTCTGAAGACTGGGGTTGCACTTAAGACTCCTCTGAAGATTAGTGACAACCAACACAGACGCTACTAAATGTGTGGAAAAGAACTGCACAGATGCTGGTTTACACCAAAGATAGACCAAAGATTTACGCCAAAATGCTGGAGTAACTCAGCGGGCCAGCCAGCATCTGTGGAGAGAAGGAATGGGTGATATGTTTGGTTGGATCTCTTCTTCAGACACTTCAGATTTCTTCTTTGAAGAAAGGTTCCGACCCGAAACGTCACTTTTTCCTTCTCCCCAGAAATGCTGCCTGCCCCACTGAGTTACTCCAGCATTTTGTGTCTAACAGGCCCGACTAACTGCCTCTCACTTCCTGTGTCTCATCACCACTTTGGGTTTTAACTCCCTACAAAGTCTATTCATCCAATCCCACCTGTAATTGGCAGAGTGGTGCAGTGATAGAGCTGTTGCGGGTTTGATCCAGGCTATGGGTGCTGTCTACACAGTGTTTGTACATTCTCTCTGTGACCACGTGGGTTTTCTCCGGTTGCCCTGGTTTTCTCCCACACTCCGAAGGCGTACAGGTTTTATAGGTCAAATGGCTTAGATAAAATTGTGAATTGTCCCCTCGTGTGTAGGATAGGGCTAGTGTATCGATGGTCGGCGTTGATTCGTTGGGCCGAAGGGCCTGTTTCCGCGCTGTATCTCTAAACTAAGCTAAACAAAACGCCTGAAAATTCACCAAAACCAAGTCACCATGGTGATGAGTTTTGAACAAACCTAGCCTGTGGAATGTTCTCTTCCCCGCTGACTATTGAGTTAAGAGATGTTAAAGGCTCTGGCTTTAATTGGAATCCAGATAGTGTTGAGTCCTCTTTGAGACCACGGTGCTCTATAAATGTAGACTGCCCTTCTCAATGGATGAAAAGAGCCATTGCCATAGCAACAGTGCCGGCACAAAGCACAAGAGATAAATTACTGCATCAAATCAAGCACTTTTAGACCTCTCCAAAAAAGCTAAAGCTGCTAAAGAGCTTCTTTTTTTTAAAAAATCCCACAAAATGAACAACAAATGCTTAAAAGTTAGGCTTTTCCAGGAAATATCCCACAGGGACTTCAGCCTTCAAAGAACCAACAACATGGTGGCTCAGCAGTAGAATTACTGCCTCACAGCACCAGAGAGCCGGGTTCGATCCCGACCACGGGTTCTGTCTGTACGTTCTCCAAGTGGGTTTTCTGCGAGTGCTCCTGTTACCTCCCATGCCCCAAGGTTAATTGTAAATTGTAGGTTAATTGTAAATTGTAACTTAGCGTGTAGGATGGTGCTAATGTGCGGGATGATCGCTGGTTGGCGTGGACTTGGTGGGCCAAAGGGCCTGTTTCCGCGCTGTATCTCTATGGTAAAGTCTAAAGGTTTGAGTTTTGCCTTTTTTCCTTTTTCCTTTTTTTCCGATTTAGTTATTAGTTTATAAAATGTTAAAAATTGAAGCAGTATAACTGTTATGTCGATTACTTTCTCCTTGTACAATTGCTTCTAATAAAATAAATATCAAGTAAATAAATAAATGAATAGAAAATAAAGGTTTGAGTTTACTTGGTTTGAATTTGGAGGATGGTCTGAGTGTTGCACATTGAAACACCAGAAGAGCAAAATACCGCAGATATCGAGAGTGCAAGTTAAAAGCCGAATTGGAGAACGTGGATAGGTGACGTTTCGGGTCGGGACCCTTTGTCAGACTGAATCATCGCCCATCCATGTTCTCCAGAGATGCTGCCTGACCTGCTGAGTGACCCCAGTACTCTGTGTTCTTTTGTGTATTAACCAGCATCTGTAATTCCTTGTTTCGACACGAAAGGGGAGGTTTAGTTTAGTTTGGAGATACAGCGCGGAAACAGGCCCTTCAGTCCACTCCACGCCGACCAGTACACTAGTTCTATCCTACACACTAGGGGCAATTTACAGAGGCCGATTAGCCTACAAACCCACACGTCCTGGGATGCAGGGGGAAACCGGAGCACCCGGAGAGAACCAACGTGGCCACAGGGAGAACGTACAAACTCCGTACAGGCAAAGGTAGGATCGAACCAGGGCCTCTGGCACCGTGAGGCAGCATCTCTACCACTGCACCACTGTGCCCACCCTGTTATTCTGCTACAAAAAAGGACTTCATTGTTCTGTTGTCAGTACATATGCCAATTAAACACATTTGACAATAGAGACAAAATGCTGGAGAAACTTTAGTGGGACAGGCAGCATCTCTGGATAGAAGGAAAGGGTGACGATTCGGGTCGAGACCCTTCTTATGGCTGAGAGTCGGGAGAGGGAGACACAGAGATATGGAAGGGTAAGGTGTGAAAACGAGACATCAAAGGAGACGAAGCTTAAGGAAAATTTCGAACAGATCATTGTTAGCTAGGGGTAGTTGACAACGAAGCATACAAAGATAAAATGTAATCAGGGAGACAGTCAGACTGGTGGGAGAACTAGGATGGGAGAGGGATGGAGACGGGGGGGAAAGCAAGGGTCACTAAACACTCTTGACTCTTGGCCTATTTCAGTGCTGTACAGTATACACAGCTGGAACCAAGTGCATCCATTGAATAAAGAGTTACCTTTTTCTTGGACTTGAAGACATTACACCGGAAGACATTGCTGGTGCCGTCTCTAGCTATGTAGCTGAAGATCTTCAGGTCCTGAGAGTCATGTGAGACGTAGAATATCCTGTGAGCAACGGGAAAGTGTGTTAGAAGGTTCCGTTTAGTTTAGTTCAGAGACGCAGCACGGAAACACGCCCTTCGGCCCTTCAAATCCACACCGACCATCCATCACCCGTTCACACTAGTGCTATGCTATCCCGCTTAGTCATCCACTCACAACACACTGCGGGCAATTTATATTCGCCAATTAACCTGCAAACCTGCACGTCTTTGGGATGTGGGGGAAAACTGGAGGAATTAGATTAGACTTCAAGGATGCCCACAGAATTTCAGAGTGAAACATTGATATCCTATGTATTCCTGGTCACTCATTATCCTTTAACAAATGCGAGCAGAAGTTTAGTTTAGTTTAGAGATACCGCATGGAGACAGGCCCTTCGGCCCACCGAGTCCATGCTGACCACCCGTTCACACTGGTTCCATGTTACCCTACCTTTGCACCCAATCTTCTTGCACTCATTGGCAAATGTTTGATTCTTGCTGTAAATTTCTGTAGTGTTTTCATTCACAAAGAGCTGTTAGATTTATTACTGAGTATGAGTCCCAGACCAAGCTTCCCATTACATGACAGTGTTGCCAACTGATAACTGAATCATCTATATTCTGTTCGTGTGTTACCTACACTGTAAACACACTAAAAATATTTTACTGTGTCTGAAGAATGGTCCCAACCCAAAACGTCACATAACCATGTTCTTCAAAGATGCTGCCTGACCCACTGTTACTCCAGCACTTTGTGTGGAGTAACTGGCATCTGTCGTTCTTTGTTTTCTAAAAAAAACATTTCTTAAGAGTTCTGGATTTCTTCTACTTGCCTGTTCTATAACAACCTTATCAACATGCAACAAGTTGCATTAATGGAGCAAAACACTACCATATAAGCTTCAAACATAGAAACATAGAAAATAGGTGCAGGAGTAGGCCATTCGGCCCTTCGAGCCTGCACCGCCATTCATTATGATCATGGCTGATCATCCAACTCAGTATCCTGTACCTGCCTTCTCTCCATACCCCCTGATCCCTTTAGCCACAAGGGCCACATCTAACTCCCTCTTAAATATAGCCAATGAACTGACCTCAACTACCTTCTGTGGCAGAGAATTCCAGAGATTTACTACTCTCTGTGTGAAAAATGTTTTTCTCATCTCGGTCCTAAAGGATTTCCCCTTTATCCTCAAGCTGTGACCCCTTGTCCTGGACTTCCCCAATATCGGGAACAATCTTCCTGCATCTAGCCTGTCCAACCACTTAAGAATTTTGTAAGTTTCTATAAGATCCCCCCTCAATCTTCTAAATTCTAGCAAGTACAAGCCGAGTCTATCCAGTCTTTCTTCGTATGAAAGTCCTGACATCCCATGAATCAGTCTGGTGAACCTTCTCTGTACTCCCTCTATGGCAAGAATGTCTTTCCTCAGATTTGGAGACCAAAACTGTACACAATACTCCAGGTGTGGTCTCACCAATACCCTGTACACACACACACACAAACACACACTCACTCTCACACACACTCACACAAATACACACACACACACAAAATCTTAAATATATAGTTGCCTCGTATTTACTGTTTTGCTTGATTATTTCTTCCACTTCAGCTCAGGACTGGGGACAAGCAAATTAATTATTCCACAAGATGGACACAAAGTGTTGGAGTAATTCAGTGGGTCAGGCAACATCACAGGGGAAAAAGGATGGGTGACATTTCAGGTCAGGACCCTTCTTCAGACTAAAGAAGGTGGGGTGCTGGGATGAAGAGCTGTAGGCGAGAAAATACTAGAGTAGGTCTGGTAGGTCCAGACAAGGGGTGGATGGGTGTGGGAAGGGGGGGGGGGGGGGTCCCCCTCCCACGATAGGGAGCTTTTCCATTTATCAGCTTGAAATTTTGCAATCTGGTGCATATTGTAGCGAGTCTTTTAACTTACACTTGAATGCAACATTTATGCTTCAAATTGGATTAGGTATGAATAAGGTTAGGCTAAATTACATTCCTAATATAATTTCACAGTACAGCTAGGTTTTGATCAACAGGTGCAGCACATGAATGACCTTAGTATATTCATGTATGGAAATCATATTATCATTCATGCTGTTATGCAAATATATAGAGAAACAAAAACATAGAAACCAGGCAAGAGGAGTCAGACTTCCATCACTGTTCTGCACAAATAAATCAATCAACCTTACCCTTTGACTATAGAAAGAAGACAAAAATAATGCCACATATTCAACTGTATATGGTTCAATTAAATTAAGATATATATGTAAAACATATATATGGAAACAGGCCCTTGGGCCCACCAAGTCCACACTGACCAGCAATCTACCATACACCAGTTGTATCCCACATGCCAGGGACAATTTACAGAAGCCAATTAACCTACAAACCTGCACTTCTTTCGGATGTGGGAGAAAACGGAATATCCAGAAAATATCATGTGGTCATAAGGGGAATGTACAAATACTGTACAGACAGCAGCTGTAGTCAGGATCAAATCTGGGTCTGTGGTGCTGTAAGGCAGCAACTCTACCGCTGTGCCACCGTGACACCCCATTCAATTATTTTTCCTGTAATATATTTATTATGGTGTCACGTCAATAAAGATGATCACATGATTCTGATTTCTGCCCCTTGTTGGATAACACAAGTCTCCAGTCATTGTGTATTATGGCTGGTTTTCAACTTCTTCAGTCTGAAGGTCTCGCCCCGAAACATCACCTATTCTTTCTCTCCAGAGATGCTGCCTGTCCTGCTGAGTTATTCCAGCTTTTAGTGTCTATCTTTAGTTTAAACCAGCACCTGCTGTTCCTTCCTACACTCTTTGTTAAGCAAAACAGGTCCTATTCTCATAATATTATTCACCTCAACTAAGTATTTTCTTCACCTCCGTTGCTGCAGAGAATATAATCCCAGTTATCAAATCTTTCTTCAAAGTAAAAAAAAAGTTCCAGCCCTGGCAACATTTTCATAAATCGCCCCTGGATCCTCTCCAGGGAAATTGCACCCTTTCTACAATGTGTCATAGTCTTACAGCATGGAAACAGGCCCTTCATCCCAACTTGTCCATGCAGATCAAGATGCCCCATCTAAACTAGTCCCATTTATCTGCATTTGGCCCATATTCCTTTAAACCTTTCCTGTCCACGTACCTGTCCAAATGTCTTTTAAATGCTGTCATTTTACCTGCCTACTTCCCCTGGCAGCTCGTTCCACATACCCACCATTCTCTCCGTGAAAATGTTGTCCCTCAGGTTCCTATTAAACCGCTCCTCTCTCACTTTAAACCAGGGGTGTCAAACTCATTTTAGGTCACGGGCCGGATTGGGCAAAATGTGATTTAATGCGGGCCGGATCAGTTGTGCATGTGTGAACGCACCATTTCCATTAATAAACCATTTGAAATCGAACATTAGCAGACACAAATGTAGACCTAACAAAACAAATGGTATCATTGACACAACTGCACCTAATTTTTATCAACCTGCTTCCAGCAATCAAACTCTGACAATAATAATAATAAATTTTATTAATGGTTGCCTTTCAAGAGTCTCAAGGCCACCTGAACACAGTTAGCCTCTAATTTTTATTGAAGTGAGGGTGTGTATGAAGGGTTGAGAGTGTGTGTGAGAGGGTTTGTGTGAGTGTGTGTGTGAGTGTGTGTGAGTGTGTGTGTGAGTGTGTGTGAGTGTGTGTGTGAGTGTGTGAGAGGGTGTGTGTGAGAGTGTGTGTGTGTGAGTGTGTGAGAGGGTGTGTGAGAGGTTGCAGGTGGTTGCCGGAGGTTGCAAGTAGTGGAAGCAGGTAGGGAGACTGACAAAAACCACCGGGAACCGCACGGAAACCTTGGGTGGGTCGCAAAGTCTCCAGAGGTTTCCGTTCAGGTTTCCTAAGTGGGACAGGGGCATAAGGGTGTGTGAGTGTGTGAGAGTTAGATAGAGTTCCCCCCCCCCCCCCCCCCCCCCCCCCCCCCGTCTCTTCCCCCTGCCCCCCCCCCCACCCCCCGGAAATTCGGCCCCGCCCAGGTGCTCTATGTCCAGCTGGGGTCCGGGGGAGGTGAGGGTCAGTGACCCGGGGGTTGGGCATCGGAGCGGAGCCTTAGCCCGAGATTCATCCCCGCAGCTCCGGATGCAGCACCGACGCCCCCACTCACCCGGTCCGCTCCTGGCTCCGGGCCGGGGTTAAAACTCCAAGGCGTGTGGACAGAACGGCTGACAGACACGGGGCCGCCGCTGGAGGTGAGGGTGGGAGGTGTGAGCGGTGAGTCACGGGTCTGTGCTGGGACCACCGCCGTGTCTCACCTATCACACAATCTGCACAGGAATGTGTAGTTTAGTTTAGTTTAGACTCTTAACTAACTAAACTACTTTTTTTCCCCAAAATAGTGTGCGATGGGCTTAAGATGATCAAATTGCTTGTTCTTTACGGGAAACCCTTTGACAGAAAACTATTCTCATTGGTGAGTGTGGAGGGCATCTGGAAGCCTTGGGCAAATTGAATTGTCCGCGACTTCATTCATTTATTTATTTATTTAAATTTTGAGCGTGAGAAATTCTGTGATCAGCGTGAGACCGTGAGAATTTCATGAAATGCGTGAGTCTCACGCTCAATGCGTGAGAGTTGGCAGCCTGATGAGTAACATCACTCACTGGTAAGATAGTAGCTTGCATGATGTGTGTAAGAAAGAACTGCAGATGCTGGTTTAAATCGAAGGTAGACACAAAATGCTGGAGTAACTCAGAGGGATCGGCAGCATCACTGGAGAGAAGGAATGGGCGACGTTTTGGGTCGAGACCCTTCTTCAGATTGATGCCAGGGGAGGGGGCGGGACAACGATAGAATGTAGGCGGAGACAGTAGGACGGTTGGGAGAACTGGGAAGGGAGAGGGGATGGACAGAGAAAGCAAGGGCTATCTGAAGTTAGAGAAGTCAAGTCAAGTCAAGTCAAGTCAAGTCAAGTTTATTTGTCACATACACATACGAGATGTGCAGTGAAATGAAAGTGGCAATGCTCGCGGACTTTTGTGCAAAAGACAAACAACAAAACAACCAAACAAATTATAAACACAATCATAACACACATATTCTTTTACATAATAAATAATAGAAGGAAAAAACGTTCTGTAGAGTTAGTCCCTGGTGAGATGGGCGTTTACAGTCCGAATTGCCTCTGGGAAGAAACTCCTTCTCAACCTCTCCGTTCTCACTGCATGGCAACGGAGGCGTTTGCCTGACTGTAGCGGCTGGAACAGTCAATGTTCATACCGCTGGGGTGTAAGCTACCCAAGCGAAATATGAGGTGCTATTCCTCCAATTTGTGCTGGGCCTCACTCTGACAATGGAGGAGGCCCAGGACAGAAAGATCAGATTGGGAATGGGAGGGGGAGTTGAAGTGCCGGGCCACTGGGAGATCAGGTAGGTTACGACGGACTGAGCGTTGGTATTCAGCGAAACGATCGACAAGCCTGCGCTTGGTCTCGCCGATGTAGAGAGGTTGACACCTGGATACAGCGGATACAGTAGATGAGGTTGGAGGAGGTGTAAGTGAACCTCAGCCTCACCTGGAAAGACTGTTTGGGTCCTTGGATGGAGTCGAGGGGGGAGGTAAAGGGACAGGTGTTGCATCTCCTGCGGTTGCATGGGGAAAGTACCTGGGGAGGGGAAGTTTGGGTGGGAAGGGACGAGTTGACCAGGGAGTTTCGGTCTCTGCGGAAAGCAGAAAGGGGTGGAGATGGGAAGATGTGGCCAGCGTGCACAATGTGTTACCTTGAGGCAAGGTTAGAAGGATAGCACACGGTTTGGACAGAGTGTTGGCAGCTCAAGAAACATTGCTTTCACCTTCTCAAGACCAATTAACCAAAGGCAATAAATTCTGATAATGTCTTGCTCATGAGGCCCATGGGGGAAAGTAAATGGAGGCAGGTGACTGATGATCGTACATGGATATTGCTGTTTACATTCAGGAGGGAATAAAGGGGATGCCCAGTCTCCCTCCACATCCCAGACCCGAGCCTGTAGCAACAAGGTTTACAGGTTGCAGAATCAAGGAACTGCAGATGCTGGTTAATACACGAAAAGACTCAAAGTAAAGAAGTGATGGCAGTATGGGGCGGCACGGTGGCACAGTGGTAGAGTTGATGCCTAATGCCCCTGTCCCACTTAGGAAACCTGAACGGAAACGTCTGGCGACTTTGCGCCCCACCCAAGGTTTCCGTGAGGTTGCTGGAGGTTGCAGGTAGTGGAAGCAGGTAGGGAGACTGGCACAAACCTCCGGGAACTGCACGTAAACCTTAGGTGGGGCACAAAGTCTCCAGAGTTTTCCGTTCAGGTTTCCTAAGTGGGACAGGCAGCACCAGACCCGGGTTCCATCCTGACTATGGCTGCTGTCTGTACAGGGTTTGTACGATCTCCACATGACCTATGTGGGTTTTCTCTGGCATCTCCCATTTCCTCCCACACTCCAAAGACATACAGGTTTGTAGGTTAATTAGCTTTGGTAAACATTGTAACACTGCCCCTAGTATGTAGGATAGTGATAGTGTACGGAGTGATCGCTGGTCGGTGCAGACTTGGTGGGCCGAATGGCCTGATTCCGCACTGTATCTCTAAACTAATGTAGCAGGATGCTCTAGAAGGGAGGCTTGAATATCAATGGTTGAAAAGTGGACACAAGGAACTGCAGATGCTGGAACGCTGCATAGAGACAAAGCGCTGGAGGAACTTGGCGGGTCAGGCAGCACCTCTGGGGGACAGAATCCAAAGAAGGGTCCTGACCTGAAACATCATCTAACCAAGTCCTCCAGAGATGCTGCCTGACCTGCTGAGTTACTCCAGTAACTTTGTGTTCTGTGAATGAATATTAGATTAGACTTCATGGGTGTATACACAATTTCAAGGTGAAACAATGATATACTATTTATTCCTGGTCAAACATAATCCTTAAACAAACACATGTAAAGTTTAAAGGTACACAAAATTGCTGGAGAAACTCAGCGGGTGCAGCAGCATCTATGAAGCGAAGGAAATAGGCGACGTTTCGGGCCGAAACCCTTCTTCAGACTGATGGGGGGTGAGGGGGAGAGGAAGGAAAAAGGGAGGAGGAGGAGCCCGAGGGCGGGGGGATGGGAGGAGACAGCTCGAGGGTTAAGGAAGGGGAGGAGACAGCAAGGGCTAGCAAAATTGGGAGAATTCAACGTTCATGCCATCAGGACGCAAGCTACCCAGGCGGAATATGAGGTGCTGTATCTTTCATCAATTCAATCAAAAAACCATTTGGTTTAGAGTTTTGCATTCTCAGTTATAGTTTAAGTTTTCAAGATACAGCATGGAAACAGGCCCTTCAGCCCACCGAGTCCATGCTGACCATCGATCACTCGTTCACACTAGTTCTATGTTATCCCACTTTCTCATCCACTCCAGACACACTAGGGGCATTTTACAGAGGGCCAATTAACCTACAAACCAATGCATCTTTGGGATGTGGGAGGAATCCGGAGCACCCGGAGGAAACTGACATGGTGGCAGGGAGATTGTGCAAACTCCACACACAGTCAGCATCCGAGATCAGGATCGAACCCGGATCGGCAGGGGTCAATGCTGGGGCTGCTACTCTTCATGTTGCCTATAAATGATTTGGTTGAGGGGATCGAAGGTTCTGTCGCCAAGTGTCATTATCACGTGTATTGAGGTACAGTGAAAAGCTTTTTGTTGCATGCTATCCAGTCAGCGGAAAGACTATACATGATTACAATCGAGCCGTCCACAGTGTACAGATACGGGATAAAGGGAATAACGTTTAGTGCAAGATAAAGTCCAGTAAAGTCCAATTAAAGATAGTCCGAGGGTCTCCAATGAGGTAGATGGTAGGTCAGGACCACTCTCTGGTTATTGCTGGGTTTGTGCAGTTGCCTGATAACAGCTGGGAAGAAACTGTCCCTGAATCTGGAGGTGTGCGTTTTCACATTTCTGTACTTCTTGCCTGATGGGAGAGGGGAGAAGAGGGAGTGACTGGGGTGAGGCTCAAGATGTGGGTCTCTAATGATGCTGGCTGTCTTCGTGATGCAGCGTCTCCTATAGATCCCATCGATGGTGGGGAGATCAGTACCCGTGATGGACCGGGCAGTGTCAACCACTTTTATTCATCTCCTTCCTCCCTGGCCACTCGAGTTGAAATCCATGTAAATACAGACCAATGCATTAGAGAGGAAGGATTACGATGAAATTAAGAGAGAAGATACTACAGCTATTCCATGCTACGTATTATATCACACAGATTTCTTGAAATCCTTTATTAAAGAACTTTAGGCTTTAGACTTTAGAGATACAGTGCGGAAACAAGCCCTTCAGCTCACCGAGCCCGCGCCGACCAGCGATCACCCCGTACACTAGCACTATCGTACATACTACGGACAAACTTTACAATTGTACTGAAGCCAATTAACCTTTTGTGAAGCCAATTAACCTATAGTGTCCTTTAAATGTTGCTATACTACCTGCCTCCTCTGGCAACCCACCACCCTTTGAGTGGAAAGGTTGCTCCTCAGTTATGGAACGAGGTGCCGGAGGAGGAAGTTGAGGATGGTTCTAATACAACATTTAAAGGACATTTGGACAAGTAAATGGATTGGAAAGGTTTAGAGGAATATGGACCAAATTCAGGCAAATGGGACTAGCTTAGATGGGGTATCAGGCTTGGCATGGATGGGTTGGGCTGAAGGGCCTGTTTCCATGCTGTATGACTCTACGACCCTTCCTGCATAGATCACAGGGCCAGAGACCCGGGTTCAATCCTGACAATGGGTATGGAGTTTGTTCAGTACGTTCTCCCTGTGACCGCATGCATGGGGTTTGTCCGTTGATCGTCTTGCTAGTTTCACTGTTTGTGTCCCTTCTACATCACCTCTTCCACAGCCAACAATGGACCTTATCATAACTCGAGCTTCCCTCTCCCCTGACCCTAAGTTGGAAGAAGGGCCTTGACCCGAAACGTCACCTATTCCCTTTCTCCAGAGATGCTGCCTGACCCACTGAGTTACTCTAGCTGCCTCACAGCGTCAGAGGCCCAGGTTCGATCCTGACCTAAGGTGCTGTGCTTGTGGAGTTTGCACGTTCGCCCTGTGACCGTGTGGGCTTCCTCCCACATCCCAAAGACTTGCAAGCTTGAGTCTGAGGAAGGGTTTTGACCCGAAACATCTCCTAGGGTCTGAAGACGGGTTCCGACCCGAACCTCCCCCATTCCTTCTCTCCGGAATTGCTGCCTGACCCTTTGAGTTACTCCAGCATTTTGTGTCTTTCTTCAGTGTAAACCAGCATTTGCAGTTCCTACCTGCAGTTCTGTAAATTGTCCCTAATGTGTAGGATAGAACTAGTGTACGGGTGATCGATGGTTGCCATGGACTCCATGTGCGTTCCATGTTTTATATCAAAAACTAAAACTAAGTCTAAAATGAGCTTAGAAGTTTCACCCAGGTTTAATTTTTTGAATGTGAGATTAATTGTGATGAATGCATTTCATTTCATGACATACTTGTCTCATTAGGTATTCCAGTCTTTCCACAGTCTGGTGGTTTTAAACAGCATCAGAGATTTTTAGTCAATTTACACTTGGTAGAATTTCAGATAATAACGGCTGCCTGGTCCAGATGGATTTCTACTGATAAATTCAGGTGAACAAGCAGCAATTGCTGTGGTGATGAGTGGGATCTCATAGTTTAGTTTAGTGATACAGCACGGAAACAGGCCCCTTCGGCGCACCGAGTCTGCACACTAACATTACCCTACACACACCAGGGACAAGTTTATATCGTTTTTATACCAAGCCAATTAACTCAAATTAATTGTTACATGTGACAATAAACTGACCTTGAAACCATGAACCTATAAACCTGAACCTCTTTGGAATGTGGGAGGAAACTGAGATCTCGGAGGAAACCCACGTGGGTTACGGGGAGAACGTACAAACTCCGTACAGACAGCACCCAGGGTCAGGATCGAATTCGGGTCTCTGACGCTGTAAGGCAGTGGCTCTACCGCTACCCCACCGTGCCGCCCAGGTTTAATTTAAATTACTTCGATGAACATTTTTAGATATTTATAATGAAAAGCCAATGATCACACGTGCAAGGATCTCCATGGCAGAATTCAATGCTGATGTATTGACCTTGTTCAGAGGGTCTTATGGCAGTAACTCAATGCGGACATTTACTTGATTGAAATTGATCGATTGAAACAGCGGGGAGATGGGCCCTTCGGCCCACCGAGTCCATGCCGACCACCCTTTCACACTAGTTCAGCTCAGTTTAATTTATCGTCACATGTACCGGGGTGGAGTGACAAGCTTTTGTTGTGTGCTATCCAGTCAGCAGAAAGGCAATACATGACTACAATCGAGCCGTTCCCATGTTACATCCAGTTCCGTGTCATCCCACTTTCTCAACCACTCCCTACACACAAGGAGAAATTTTACAGAGGGCCAATTAACCTACAAACCCACGCGTCTGTGAGAAGAGGGAGGTAACTGGAGCACCGGGAGGAAACCCACGCGGTCACAGGGAGAACGTGCAATTTCATCGCGGACGGCACCGGTTGTCAGGATCGAACCCGGGTCTCTGGCGCGGTGAGGCAGCAGCTCTACCCGCTGCGCCAAAGTGCCGCCCGTGGATTTATTGCGGACATTGGACCTTTTCTCTGGAACTGTTAAGCAACAACGCTGATAAACCATAGTCTGCACTCGATCTTTTTGATCTTCCTGCTGCATTTGAGTTTGGCTTGGTTCTGTATAGTATTGTGTAAAGTATTATATAGAGAATTATGTTTTGTATTTAGTTTAGTTTAGTTTAGAGATACAGCGTGGAAACAAGCCGTTCAGTCCACCGAGTCCACGGTGACGGGAGAAAACCGGCGCTCCTGGAGAAAACCCACGCAGGTCACGAGGAGAATGTACAAACTCCGTACAGACAGCACCTGTGGTCAGGATCCAACCTGGATCTCTGGTGCTATGAGGCAGCAAGATGATTTGACGGGACACTACGCCAACTAAAATGTTTCTGTGTGGCTCAGTGTACACGTGAGGATAATAACCCTAAAGCAAAACCGTTGGCAAACACATGAGATATTATACTCTGTCGGATTTACAGACTAAAATGCTGCATTGGGAGTGTGCAGTGTACGACAATCATATTCGACTTTGGCTGCCTGTCCTCATCTGCGTCTCCTGCTTGGCAGTCCAGGGCACGGAAAGATCAAAAGGTCACGGCAGCCTGTGCATGTGAAGATCACCAAGGGAAAGCAATGGGATGTGACTGACAGGCAGCCCTCGAACCTTCAACCTTCTGCAGCCGCTTCAGTGTGGAGCTGAACAAAGACAGCATCTGGCTTTTATTTAACACACCACCACGGAGAGAATGTGTAGGAAGAGACTGCAGCCGCTGGTTTAAACCCAAGGTAGACACAAAAAGCTGGAGCAACACAGCGGGTCAGACAGCATCTCTGGAGAAAAGGAATGGGTGACGTTTCGGGCCAAGACCCTTCTTCAGATGTATTGGAGCTTCATATTAACTATTTTCGTTGATTATTTCTTCCCCTACAGCCTCAAGACTGGGGACAAACAAATGAATCATTCCACGATAGACACAAAGTGCTGGAGTAAGTCAGCAGATCAGGCAGCATCTCTGGAGAAAAAAGATGGGTGATGTTTCAGGCAGGGGCCCTTCTTCAGACTGTTTTCTCCAGAGATGCTGTCTGTCCCGCTGAGTTAACGTCGGCTTTTTGTATCTATCACGGAAGGAATGATTCCATGAAGTATCACCCTACCACAACCTGAGAGCAATCCTGAACTGGTAGACAAAAGTGCTGGAGAAACTCAGCGGGTGCAGCAGCATCTATGGAGCGAAGGAAATAGGCAACGTTTTGGGCTGAAACACTTCTTCAGATTGTCTTGAACTAGTGTCTACCTCATTGGTGATCCTCGGACTATCTTTGATCAGACTTTGTTGGCTTTGTCTTGCACTAAACGTTATTCCCTTATCATGTATCTGTACAATCCCAGATGTATACAATGTACCACTCCCAGCTGTGGGGACATTGGTATGGTTGTCTTGCTGTGGGACACTGAGATTTTTTATTCTTGATGTTAAACCATGTATTGTACTTTGGTATGTAATTTACTGCGCTTTTGTATGCAATTTGTTCTATGTAATGTCTTGTCTTTAATCTGGACCTTGAGTCTGTAATAAAAAAGTAAGTAATTGGCTCCATAAAATTGTCCCTAGTGTGTAGTGAGTGGATGAGAATGTGGGATAACATGGAACTCTATGGAACATGTGCCATGGGAATGGTTCGATTGTAATCATGTATTGTCTTGCGGCTGACTGGATCGGTCACGGTGGCGCAGCGGTAGAGTAGCTGCCTCGCCGGGGACCAGGGTTCGATCCTGACTGCGGGTGCTGTCTGTACGGAGTTTGTATGTTCTCCCCGTGAGTTTTCTCTGAGATCTTCGGTTTCCTCCCACACTCCAAAGACGTACAGGTTTGTAGGTTAACTGGCTTGGTAAATGTAAAAATTGTCCCTTGTGGGTGGTGGATAGCGTTAATATGTGGGGATCGCTGGTCGGTGCGGACCCGGTGGGCCAAAGAGCCTGATTCTGCGCTGTATCACTAAACTAAATTAAGCTAAAAAAAAGCTTTTCACTGTACCTCGGTACATGTGACAGTGAACTGAACTAAATCAAATTGTGAGTGGCATAGATTGGGTCGACAGAATCCTTTTCTCCAGGGTGGGAATGTCAAAGATTAGAGGGCATAGCTTCAAGGTGAGAGTTTAAATGAGATGTGCGGGCAGGTTTTTTGGGTGCCTGGAGTGTGCTGCCAGGGGTGGTGGTGGCAACAGATACGATAGTGGCATTTAAGAGACTTTTGCATAGGCACATGGATATGCAAGGAATGGAGGGATATGGATCACTGCAGACACTTAAGGGCCTGTCCCACTTGGGCGTAATTTGCGCCTCATTTATGCGTCATATGTAAAATAGGTCGACGCGTCGTTATGGGCGATGTCGCGCGCAAATCACACGTCATCACGCCATCTGGTAGGCGTGACGTCATTAGAATACCCTGCGGCGCGCGGCGACGCATGGTTACGCACGGTGACGTAACCATGCATCACACTTGAGACGTCGCAACGCCAGCGTGCGTACGCAATGCGCCAGCGTGGTGGCGCGCAGCACAGAATCCTGGAGCACCGCGCGATACCGTGCGCAACTCCACACTCCTCCACGCTTCTCCATGCGCCCGTCAGGCGCTACCCACACGCTCCCGTGCGCGCAAATGATGGCCAAGTGGGACAGGCCCTTTAGGAGTCGATCTGGCAACATGCAATAACAAGGAATTGCAGATGCTGGTTTATACCAAAAATAGACACAAATTGCTGGAGTAACACAGTGGCTCAGGCAGCATCTGGAACATGCAGCCAGGGGTGGTGGTGGAGGCAGATAGGTAGAGTGGTGCTTAGTTTAGTTCAGAGATACAGCGTGGAAACAGGCCCTTCGTCCCACTTAGTCTGCACCGACCAGCGATCCCCGCACACTTGCACTACCCTTCACACACTAAGGACAATTTGCAATTTTACCAAAGCCAATTAACCTACAAAACTGTACGTTTTGGGAGTGTGGGGGGAAACCGGAGCATCCGGAGAAAACCTTCCCGATCACTCCGTACAGACGGCGCCCCTAGTCAGATTTGAACCTGGGTCTGTGGTGCTGTAAGGCAGGAACTCTACCGCTGCCATCACGGTGCCTTGTAGACAATAGACAATAGACAATAGGTGCAGGAGTGAGCCATTTGGCCCATCGAGCCAGCACCACCATTCAACGTGATCATCCACAATCCTATTCCTGCCTTCTCCCCATGTCCCCTGACTCTGCTATCTTTAAGAGCCCTACTTAGCTCTCTCTTGAAAGTATCCAGAGAACCGTCCTCCACCGGCAGAGAATTCCACAGACTCACAACTGTGTGAAAAGGTTTTTCCTCATCTCCGTTCTAAATGGCTTACCCCTTATTCTTAAACTGTGGTCCCTGGTTCTGGACTCCCCCAACATCGGGAACATGTTTCCTGCCTCTAGCGTGTCCAAACCCTTAATAATCTTACATATTTCAATAAGATTCCCTCTCATCCTTCTAAACTCCAGAGTGTACAAGCCCAGCCGCTCCATTCTCTCAGCATATGACAGTCCCGCAATAATGGGAATTAACCATGTAAACCTACGCTGCACTCCCTCAATGTAGATGAATATGCAGGGAATGGAGTGATTTGAATCGCGTGTAGCCAGGTGAGATTAGTTTGGCATCAGTGCAGCAGTAAAATTGCTGCCTCACAGTGCCAGAGCCCCGGCTTCGATCGTCACTGCGCGTGCTGGCTGTACAGTATGTACGTTCTCCCCGTGACCGCGTGGGTTTTCTCCGGGTGCTCCGGTTTCCTCCCACATCCCAAAGACTTGCCCGTTTTTGGCGGTTAATAGGCTTCTTAAATTGCCCCTAGTATGTAGGATAGAACTAGTGTGGGGGGTGATCGCTGGTCGGCACGGACTCGATGGGCCGAAGGGTCTGTTTTCACTCCGTATCTCTTAAGAAAAACTAATAGATCAGGTAATACTATAGATGAACACTGTCCAATCAAGACAAACTCAAGTACAATAGAGCAAAGGGGAAGATACAGAGTGCTGGATATAGTTCTCAGCATTGGAGAATGTTACTGTGCTGGTTGTTTTTTTTAATCATGATATGTTGGATTGATTTCTCCCTGTTCTGTCTGGTTCAGCGATCTCACTTCCTCGAATGATCTTTGTGGCATCAGCATTGATTGCCGCCCATGTTGATGTAATTCCAGTATAGATGTCACTGGAAGGCACAAAACCGGCCTAACCTGATCTGACAGATTCCCCAGATGTATGTCTGGCCCACTGCCCTGGCTTGCTGATGGTTGGAGACAAGACCCGGTTTGGGAGGACCTGCGGCAGGGATCGGGAGTGGCCATCAGTGCGCTGGATGAGAGAGACACTTTGTAAGGGTCTGGGCCTGATATTGAGTGGGACCGCAGAGTGGTGGCATGGTGGCACAGCGGTAGTGTTGTTGCCTCACAACGCCAGAGACCCGAGTTCGATCCTGACTACAGGTGCTGTCTGTATGGAGTTTGTACGTTCTCCCTGTGATTGTGTGGGTTTTCTCTGGGTGCTCCGGTTTCCTCCCATGCTACAAAGACGTGCAGGTTCGGAAGTTAATTGGTTTCGGTAAAAATTGTAAATTGTCCCTAGTGTGCAGGATAGTGCTAATGTACGGGGCTATCGATGGTCGGCACGGATTTGATGGGCCGAAGGGCCTGTTACCACACTGTATGCCTAGAGTGAGGTCTAAAGATCTGGACACTTGCATGGACCACGGTCTGGATGAACTTTCCAAAGGATAGTCGATACTGGTTTACACAGAAGATAGACACAAAATGCTGGAGTAACTCAGCGGGTCAGGCAGCATCTCTGGAGAGAAGGAATAGGTGATGTTTCGGATTGAGTTCCTTCTTCAGACTGGGCGTCAGGGAAGAGGAAAACAACAAAAAACTCTTGACATATAAGAAAAAGCACACACAAACCATATACACACAATAGACAATAGACAATAGGTGCAGGAGTAGGCCATTTGGCCCTTCGAGCCAGCACCACCATTCAATGTGATCATGGTTGATCATCCCCAATCAGTACCCCGTTCCTGCTTCCTCCCCTGACTCCGCTGTTTTTAAGAGCCCTATTAGCTCTCCCTTGCAAGTATCCAGAGAACCGGCCTCCACCGCCCTCTGAGGCAGTGAATTCCACAGACTCCTCACTTTCTGTGAGAAAAAGTGTTTCCTCATCTCCGTTCTAAATGGCTTACTCCTTATTCTTAAACTGTGGCCCCTGGTTCTGGTTCTACATATACCTATGTACACACACATACACACAAAAGCACACACACACTCATACAGACACAGGCACAAAAGAGGAACACAGACACAAAACAGACACAACCATAAAGGCACACACACACACACACACATGAGCATACACCCTCACATAGGCACACACACACATACTCTCACATGCACATACTCACACACAGACACACACGAACACAGACACACACACACACACACACACGAACACAGATACACACACGCATGCACACAGACGCACACACAAATACTGACACACACACACAGCCACACACATGCACGCACACAGAGACACACAGACGCACACAAACACAGACACGCACACACACAGACACACACACATACACACACAGCCATACACGCACACAGACACACAAACAAACACGCACACACACACACACAGCCACACACACACACACAGACACATACATACACACACACACACACACGCCCACACAGACACGCACACACACAGAGGCACACACACACAGACACACACGCACACAGACACACACACACACACACACACACACACACACACACACACACACACACACACACACACACACACACACACACACACACATACACACAAACACACAAACACACAGACACACACAAACACAAAAACGCACACAGACACACACACACGCACACACATACACACACAAACACACAGCCACACACACACACACTGACACACGCACAGACACACGCATCCTACACATTTCGATCCTGATCAAGGGTGCTGTCTGTACAGAGTTTGTACGATCACCTTGTGATCCAGTTTCCTCCCATATTTCATCTGCTGGAAAATCAAAGGTAGACAAAAATGCTGGAGAAACTCAGCGGGTGAGGCAGCATCTATGGAGCGAAGGAAATAGGTAACGTTTCGG
>NC_073386.1:52393071-52403071 GCF_028641065.1 Leucoraja erinaceus | reverse complement strand
TTATTATTTATTTATTTTTATGATACTGACTGTAAAGGGAAATTCATTTCGTTGTCTCTAATTGAGACAATGACAATAAATTTGAATACAATACAATACAATACAAGCTGCCAAGTAATGCAATATGAATACGGAAATACGAATTCACATTGTTAAATACAGATTTTTTTTTAATTTGTTTTTTAAAAAAGCGACCGTGGCTAATCGTTACACGAGTCACCGCTGCACCGGCCATGAGACAAAAATGATTTGTTAACTACCACTGTTAGCACTTGTCAACAGCCAGTAGTTAACACTTAGTTATACAATGTGTCATCAATACATCGATCCACATTCCTCAATAAATGTAATTGTGTTTTGACCAAGTATTAATGACGCCGTGTTCCTTTGAATAAAATTCATGGGAGAATTTCTTAAAACTCACTGTCATTGAGGGCTACGGACCGCGAGCACGGGCCTCTTCCTGGTGTGCAGGTAAAGTCATTCACCCACGTTATTTTTAAGAAGGAATTGCTCCCCATCTCGTCTCTCTCTCACTCCCTCCCTCTCACCCTCTCGCCTCTGCATTCCCGGAAGCATTTGGCGTTTTGCGGTGATGGCTGCATCTGCGGTTCCTTCCTGTTGGGGGGGGGGGGGGGGAGCCCTGGCCCGTGGCGGCCCCTGGTACGTTCCCTCCGCAGGTGCCACCTGGCCCGCTGAGTTCCTCCAGCACTCTGTGTTTTTCGTTTGGCTCTAGAGTAGAATGTGGACACGGGGAGCTGGGATGGCTCAGTGGGATGGGCGGCGGCTCTGGGGAGAGGGTCTTATCTCCAGAGTCGCTGCCTGTCCCGCTGAGTTACTCCAGCTTTCTGTCTGTCTTCAATTTCAGAGTTAAATAAAAAACACAGAGTGCTGGAGGAACTCAGCAGGCTAGGCGGCATCTGTGGAGGAAATGGATTAGGAGTTGTTTCGGGCCAGGGTTCTTCTTCAATAGGAATTAACTGCAGATCAAAGATATTAGAGCGGATAATAGTATCTTTGCCGCAGATCAGGCATGATATTCTTCCGATTTAAATCGGAATTCAGATTGTATTGTTTTCCTACTTGTCAATTTTTTGTGCCTGATTATTTGGCGGCCATCAACCGCTGTCTCTAAGGGGGTTGCATCCAATCATCGACCAGCTTCCCTTAAAATTCCCGTCCAATTAACAAATCGGTATCCTCCCGTCCAATCAACCGCTGTCTCCCAAGGCATTGTGTCCATTCACATAATGCGCTGGTCACTCGGCGGCCAATCAGACAGAGTCTCCGAGAGGTGTTGTGACCAATTACCGACCTATATTTGTTATACCTATCTTTATTTGACTGAGTTACTGATACAATGTGTATGTAATCATCTAACCAGTGCATATTGGCTCAAAATGGCCCTAAAATTCACCATATTACAAAAATATTTCTCACGGGGGGCTTATAACGCCCCCCTTCCTTCCCAACCTCAGCCTCACGGACCTTAATGTACCCCTAGTTCCTAAAACCCATTTCCATCACTGGTCACTACAACCTGGCTCAGTTCCCTGCAGGCATCCGATCCTCACTGGCTCAAAAAGACCCAACTTTATAAATGATTAGCAGAAATAAATTCATGGAAATGTCCATCGACAGTTCAGCTCCAAGCTTTTTTTCCTTTAAGGTTGTTTGTTTGTTTATAAACGCAGTCCCATTTTTATTTGGCGCCTGGGAGTTTATACGCTGGGAACGTCTCTCTCCGCTGGGCTTGTGTGAAAGGTTGTCGAGGGCTGGCCGGCGATCTTCTTTGATTTCACTCGACGGGGCACTGATTCAGTGATGATGGTCAGTCCAGCATGATTTATTTCAGCAGGGAGCTGATTAAGTGCGGTCCTAGTGGTGCAGCGGGTAGAGCCGCTGCCTCACAGCGCCAGAGGCCCGGGTTCGATCCTGACCTCAGGTGCTGTGCGTGCGGAGTCTGTACATTCGCCCTGTGATCGCGTGGGATTCCTCCCACATCACAAGGACACGCAGGCTTGAATCTGACGAAGGGTTTCGACCTGAAACGTCTCCTCGGGTCTGAGGACTGGTTCCGACCCAAAGCATCACCCATTCCTTGTCACCAGAGATGCTGCCTGACCTGCTGAGTTACTCCAGCAATTTTGTGTCTATCATCGGTGTAAACCAGCATCTGCAGTTCCTTCATGGCCAAACATAGGCAAATATGATTAGCTTACATGGGTCACCTTGTTCGGTGTGGATGGGTTGGGCTGAAGGGCCTGTTTCCAGTATCACTCTCAGTGTATCTGCGTATCCAATAAAATAATTCACAAACCAACATTATGCAAGCAAAAGGCAATAGGATCCATGTTGTCTCAAGCTCACTGCACCTTGAGCTGGAGAACACACTTCATTCGTTCTACACCGGCACTACAATGTGAATTGGAGGCGTGGTGACAACCCAGCCCTTTACCACCGCTCCTGAACTTTGACCTCCCCCCAGAGGTTAAAGATGGCGGCGCCAGCCTGCCTTGTACAGCCCCAACATTACCGTCCACTGGGACCTTCCACTCACCGGTAGATTGGATCCTGCATGATCAACATCTTGCTCTCATCCCATGTCCATTCTTTTTTCTGAAGGAAAAACAAACAAAAGGCAAAGTCACATTGGGTCATGGAGTCGCACAACACGGAAACAGGCCCTTCGGCCCAACTCCTCAATGCCGACCAAGATGCCACATCCAAGCTCGTCCCATTTGGGAAATTAGGCCCATATCCCCCTCACCTTTCCATCCATGGATGTACCTGCCCAAGTGTCTTTTAAATATTGATATTGCATCTACCTCAACTACCTCCTCTGGCAGCTCATTCCAAATACCCACCACCCTGTTTGTGTAAAAAAGTTTCCATTAAATCCTATCACTCTCACCCTAAACCCAGGTCCTTTGGTTCTTGATTCCCCTACCTTGGGTCAAAGACCTGCATGAAGTAGATGTGGAGAGGATGTTTCCACTAGTGGGACAGTTTAGGATTAGAGGGCACAGCCTTAGAATTAAAGGAGGTATCTTTCGAGAGGAGTAATTTTTTTAGCCAAAGGGTGGCGAATCTGCGGAATTTGTTGCCAAGCATTGGCAAGATGGTTGTGGAGGGCAAGTCACAGCAAAAGTTTCTCATTGTACCTCGGTACACGTGACAATAAACAAAACTAAACTGAACGACACTGAACCAAAGTACACTGAACTATAAACTAAAATAAACTCAATTCAACCAAACTAAGCAACTTAATGTTCCTATATATACACAGGAGAGGTATGGTGCAACACAACTTCGGAATTAAACCGACTCACGGACTGGGTGATCGGTGGGGAGAGAAATGAAGCAGGTATATCATCACTTTTTTTTCCATCTGTGTTTGTCTTTTTATTTCTTCACGTCTTTCTCATTTATTTTACTTACTCACTCATCGACTATACTTATTTGGTAGTTTAAGGGGTTCTATTCTTACACATTCACTTTTTCTCTCATTTTCTCTCTTTCTTGCTTTTTCCCTCTTTTTCTATTTCATCTTAGCTAAAAATGAAAATTGAAGCTGTACAATAAATGTATTATGTCATATGCTGCGGTTTATACTTTTGTACACCGCTTCTAATAAAAATAAATTAAAAAAAAATATAATAATATATATATATACACAGGAGAGGCAAAGTTAATAGGCAACAGAACGTAAATCAAGACACATCGTGCTTTTTTAATGATAATAATGATAATAATCATTGCTAATCAACATTACTACCAATGATATTAATTATCTCAAGGATGAGATCTCGGTTCTTCTGACTTAAATTGGTGTTGATTAGAATCTTCTAAAAATATGCCTCCGTCGCTGTCCTTGGTTATTTTAATCTCATTTAACCTTCTCTCTCGATTTGACCCCGACATAACTTTGACTCTTTATTTTCTTTCTGTACTTGAGTTGACTTTGAACTCGCTACATGTCCTAGATCGCTCCTTGCTTCACTGATTACGGAGCTGTGCTGTTGCCTTCGCTCCTCGGTCACCTGTGCCAGCCAGTTGCAGAACAAGATCAGGTCAAGTGCAAGCCATTTCCCTCCTGGCCTCAGCATGTTAACAATAAATTTTATTTTTATTCTTTATTTTAACGTCACATTGTTTGGAGTGAATCCGTTCTACAAGTTATTGACACAACTGCGGCACAGTGGTAGAGTTGCTACCTTCGCCAGAGGCTAGGGGTTAAATCCCGACTAAGGATGCTGTCCGTGTGTGGAGTGTGTACGTTGTCCCTGTGATCCCTGTGGGTTTCCTCCAGGTGCTCCGGTTTCCTCCCACATCCCAAAGACTTGGCGCCGTCAGCGATGGCAGCCTCGCCAACAGTCTGTCTGTCTTTTCCTATTTTTTGTTATTTTTTGAGTGTTTTAAAAAGTTTGTGTTAAATTTCTCTGGTTTGTTTAATATGGGGGATGGGGGGAGGGGGTCGGGGAAACTTTTTTTTCGACCTCTTACCTTGCCGGAGATGCGATTGTTTTCCGGGTCGTATCTCCAGTCGCTCTGCGGCCTAACACCATGGAGCTGGCGGCCTTGCTCGAGATTGACTTTGAGCCCCACCGCGGGGACGTGGACTTACTATTGGAGCCTGCGATCCCTTGCCTGGGATCGACGCTCCAACCGCGGCCTGCGGATCCTAACATCGAGGAGCTCGCAGTCTCGGGTAGAGACTGATGTCGGGAAGCTCCAAGCCACACGAGGTTGGACCAACCCTGACCCGGGGTCCGATCGCCCGGTGCGGGGGAGCTGAGATCCCCGCGATGCGGGAGCTTGATCGCCCCGATGCGGAGTCCTCGACCACCGGTTGCGGGAGCCAAGATCGTCCCGTCAACGGAAGGTTCGAGTGCCCCGACCGCGGGAGAACAAAGAAGGGGAGAAGATTGAACTATTTTTGCCTTCCATCACAGTGAGGAATGTGGAGGAGTCACTGTGGTGGATGTTCATGTTAAAGATTTATTTGTGTGTCTTGTTGCTCTTTAATAGTATGACTGTTTGACAAATCAAATTCCTCGCATGTTGCAAAACATACTTGGCTAATAAAGTACTATTATGATCATGATTATGGTTTGTAAGTTAATTGTTTTTTTGTAGGTTGTCCCTGAGGTGTTGGATAGAACTAGTGTACGGGATGATCGCTGGTCCGTGCCGGCACGACAGGCCGAACGTACTGTTTCCACACTGTATCTCTAAAACTAAAAACTAAAACAAGGAACTGCAGATGCTGGTTTACTAAAAAAGAAACAAAGTGCTGTCTATCTCTGTCTCCATCACAGGAGTCAGACTCCATTATAAAGCTACCACTCCCACAGCTATTTGGTCTATACTTCTCCCCACCTTGCCTTTTGCTGTTCCCTACTCTCAATTCCTCCGTCACTGCCGCATCTGCTCGTAAGTTGATGCGTTCCCTACCAGGATATCCGGGATGTCCTCATTCTTCAGAGAACGTGAGTTCCTCCGTCCTATGATAGATGTCGATATCTCGGGTGTCACGGTGGCACAGGTTGAACATTAAATTCTCCAATTCCAAATAAACCCCATCGTCTAACCCCTTCCCCCATCTTTGTTATTTTACTGTTGAATGTGGCTTTGTTTTCTAAGTTACAGCAGTCTAAAACATTTCTTTTAGCGGACTTCCAGACGGCAATGGCCATTGAGTTGCTTCTAATGCTCACCATGTTGTAAGCTTTTGATGGCACTGTGCCTGTTCTCGCTGGATTTTAGAAGGATGATAAGTGGGGACCTCATTGAAACTTACCAAATAGTGAAAAGCCTGGATGGAGTGGATGTGGAGAGGATGTTTCCACTAGTGGGAGAGTCTAGGACCAGAAGGGCTGGCCTCAGAATGAAAAGATGTACCTTTAGAAAGGAGATGAGGAGGAATTTCTTTAGCCAGATACTGGTGAATCTGTGGAATTCATTGCCAGATGGTTGTAAAGGCCAAGTCGGGTATTATTAAAACAGAAATTGACTGATCCGTGATTAGTACGGGTGTCGGGGGTTATGGGGCGAAGGCGGGAGAATGGGTTTGAGTGGGAAAGGGAGAATAGCCATGATTGAATGGCTGGGAAGACTCGATGGGCCGAATGGCCTGATTCTGTTCCTATGACTAACGAACTGATGCATAATTCATGGAGTGCACTTTCCCAATGCAAATTTTTGCCGATTGCAAATTGGGAATGGTATAAAAACGCAGTGTATAAATTAAGATATTTTTTGCATGCAGTGGCAGGGCACAAGAGATATAATGTTCCAAAAGCACTTACTAGGAGAGTCATCCAAAATGTAGTCGGAGTTACTCTCCTGTCATCCTCCTTCGCTTCCAGATTCTTCACCATCTAAAGTATGGAACAACACAATCAATAACCCAATATAGCAAACCACCAACATATCACCACAGCAAAGATCTTCTTTCCTGTTGAAACATAGAAACATAGAAAATAGGTGCAGGAGTAGGCCATTCGGCCCTTCGAGCCTGCACCGCCATTCAATATGATCATGGCTGATCATTCAACTCAGTATCCTGTATCTGCCTTCTCTCCATACCCCCTGATCCCTTTAGCCACAAGGGCCACATCTAACTCCCTCTTAAATATAGCCAATGAATTGGCCTCAACTACCTTCTGTGGCAGAGAATTCCACAGATTCACCACTCTCTGTGTGAAAAATGCTCTTCTCATCTCGGTCCTAAAAGACTTCCTCCTTATCCTTAAACTGTGACCCCTTGTTCTGGACTTCCCCAACACCGGGAATAATCTTCCTGCATCTAGCCTGTCCAACCCGCCTATGTACAAATGTTACATGCAGAATAATAGTTGGGCACCTTCGTGTGAAGTCTATCTTTGCATAGGATAGAGAGAGTTGGATCTAGCACTTGGGACTAACAGAATCGAGGGATATGGGGAGAAGCCAGGAACGGGGTACTGATTCTGGATGATCAGCCATGATCATATTGAATGGCGGTGCTGGCTCGAGGGGCTGAATAGCCGACTCCTGCACTTATTCTCTATGTTTCTATGATAGTGGAGGTAGTTGAGGCAGGTACTATAATCATATTTAAAGGACACTTAGACAGGTACATGGATAGGAAAGGTTTCAAGGGATACAGGCCAAACGTGGGCAGGTGGGACTGGTGTGGATGGAACACCTTGGTCATCATGAACAAGCTGTGCCGAAAGGCCTGTTTTGTTTTTTAGTTTAGAGATACAGCATGGAAACAGACCCTTTGGCCTAACGAGTCCGTGCTGACCAACTACCTGTACACTAGTTCTATCCTGTTTCTGTCCTGCATGGCTTTAAGGCTCTAATGTATTTCCAAAGTTAGAGCATAGAACATAGAACAGCCTGAAGAAGGTTCCTGACTCAAAACATCACTTATCCGTCTGCAGAAGGGTCCCGACCCGAAACGTCACCTATCCATGTCCTCCAAAGATGCTGGCTGACCTGCTGAGTTCCTCCAGCAACTTTTGTGTCATTTTTCGCAAGCCCGCAGCATCTGCAGTTCCTTGTTTCCAGCCCTTCAGCCCACAATGGCCGTTCACGACATCACTCACATATTAATAAAGTAAGGATGAGAGCATAATTCCCTTTCAAATGGTGAAGAGAGCAATGACTCTCTGGACTACACGTCTTCCCACCCTGCCCCCTGTAAAGACTCCATCCCCTACTCCCAATTCCTCTGCCTACGCCGCATCTGTTCCCAGGATGAGACATTCCATACCAGGGCATCAGAAATGTCCTCGTTCTTCGGAGAACGGGGATTCCCCTCTGCCACCATAGATGAAGCTCACAACAGGGTCTCATCCATACCCCGTAACACTGCTCTCTCTCCCAATCCCCGCACTCGCAACAAGGGCAGAGTCACTCTGGTCCTCACCTTTCACCCCACCAGCCGGCAAATACAACACATAATCCTCCGCCATTTCCGCCACCTCCAACGTGACCCCACCACTCGCCACATCTTCCCATCTCCCCCATGTCTGCCTTCCACAAAGACCGCTCCCTCCGCATCTCCCTTGTCAATTCTTCCCTTCCCTTCCGCACCACCCCCTCCCCGGGTACTTTCCGTTGCAACCGCAAGAAATGCAACACCTGTCCCTTCACCTCCCCCCTCGACTCCATTCAAGGACCCAAGCAGTCGTTCCAGGTGCGACAAAGGTTCACCTGTATCTCCTCCAACCTCATCTACTGCATCCTCTGCTCTAGGTATCAGCTGATTTACATCGGGGAGACTAAGCGTAGGTTGGGCGATCGTTTCGCCGAACACCTCCGCTCAGTCCGCAATAACCAACCTGACCTCCCGGTGGCTCAGCACTTCAACTCCCCCTCCCATTCCCAATCCGACCTCTCTGTCCTGGGTCTCCTCCATTGCCAGACTGAGCAACAGCGAAAATTGGAGGAACAGCACCTCATATTCCACCTGGGGACCTTGCGTCCGGATGGCATTAACATTGAATTCTCCCAATTTTGCTAGCCCTTGCTGTCTCCTCCCCTTCCTTAACCCTCTAGCTGTCTCCTCCCACCCTCCCATCCGCCCGCCCTCGGGCTCCTCCTCCTCCCCTTTTCCTTCCTTCTCCCCCCCCACCCCCCATCAGTCTGAAGAAGGGTGTCGGCCCGAAACGTCGCCTATTTCCTTCGCTCCATAGATGCTGCTGCACCTGCTGAGTTTCTCCAGCAATTTTGTGTACCAATTACTTTAATTGATTGCTTTTCTTCGTCAGATAGGAAATCAATCAACTGCACTCCAAATCCTTGTCATTCTTGAAGCTACAATTTCCCAAATCCTCCAAAAATCTCTCAAAAGGATTTGCGAAAGTGGAAATTAAGCCTTAGCTTAACTTGTCATCTGCTAAACCAATATTCCACTGCATCTGCTCAATACCACCAGAGCTGGTTTGCAATTGCAATGTGTGACCCAGTTTCTGGCACTGTAAATCGACAACATTCCCCGTTTATTTATTTATTTGTTTAGAGATAAAGTCCACCAAATCCACGCCATCTATCTATCGATCACCTGTTCGCACTGGGTGGCGCAGCGGGAGAGTTGTTGCCTCACAGCGCCAGAGACGCAGGTTCGATACCGACTACGGGTGCTGTCTGCACTGAGTTTGTACGTTCTCCCTGAGACCACGTGTGTTTCCCCTGGTGGCTCCGGTTTCCTCCCACACTCCAAAGACGTGCATGTTTGTGGGTTAATGGGCTTCTGTTAATTGTCCCTGGTGTGTGTGGGCTAGAACTAGAGTTACGGGCTGATCGCTGGTGGTCATAGGCTCGGTGGGCTGCAGGCCTGTTTCCACGCTGTATCTCTAAATTAAACTAAAACACTAGTTCTATCTTCTCCCACTTTCCCATCCACTCCCGACAAACTTGGGGCAATTTACAGGTGTCGTATGTGTTTGTACATTCTCTCCGTGTCTACATGGGTTTCCTCCCACATTCCAAATACAGTTTGTAGCTTAATTGGCTTCGTTTAAATAGTAAATTGTCCCTAGTGTGTAGGATAGTGTTAGTGTAAGGGGTGATCGCTGTTCTGCGTTGGCAGAAGGGCCTGTTTCCGCGCTGTATTGCTAAACGTAACTAAAGTAAAAGAGTCATGTTCGACCGTTACGGTGCCCAGAGTCCAGACCTTTACGAGCTGCGGCAGTGACCAAACCACAGGCCTGTAAATACTCAGGCCTCAGAGTCCTGGAGTAGCCCACACAAGTCGTAAATGGACACATTGCGCACACAAATTGCTGCAAGCTGCAACTCAGTAAATCAAAGGGAATGGTAAAACATTAGCCTTCATTAACGGATGATGATTGAACGCTTTGGGCAAGAGACCTGCTCGTTAATCACTGCATCAAAACTTGGCAGAGGTGTACTACCCACCTTCTTTTTCTTCCTGAGAAGGACTTTGACCCCATCCACAGACACCATTATATTCACCTTCTTCTTCTTGATGTTCTTGGCCTTA
>NC_073386.1:52380571-52388071 GCF_028641065.1 Leucoraja erinaceus | reverse complement strand
CAGTGATGTGACCCTGGGGTCATCGGGTGTTTTGGGTCTCACAACATCAGCCACCCTCGCCCAGGCGACCCAGCCGGGGTTGACCAGGCCCCGACTTGCGTCCCAGCAGCAACCGCCCACGGATCAGCCATCTTAATAACTACTCTGCAGGAGTTGTGAGACTCTAGTGCGTGGAGGGACTGTGCTCTGTGGGGTGAGTCCTGGCCGGGCTCCTCCTGCATCTCACCAGGTTTGAGGCCTGTGTGTCCGCTGCACCTCTTTCTCCTTCTCCGAGCATTTACTTGAACCAATGGGCTGGAAAGAAGACACGTTCCCCCTCCCACACGCGTAGCGGTCATCTCCTAAGCAATCGTCCTCGCACGACACGGTACAAGTGGCAAACATTAACAGCTGCTTGCACAATTCAGACATCATTCATTTCAATGGAGGTGCTTTCAAATCAAAACTATTTTGGGAAAGGTAAGAACCTTGGATTCAAAGGCACTCAGCTCTTGAAGCAGAATGACAAAAGTCACTCTAGGAGTGGAATATATTTTTTCAAATGAGGCTCGAAACTGAATTCCTGTCCATCCTTGTGAGATTACAGAGAACATGGAACAGGACGGCAAATATAAAATGGAGAATATTGATATTGGAGCATCTCAGAACATAGAATAGTAGAATATCGCTCAGTCCGCCAGGACCTACCTGATCTCCCCGTTGCCAAACACTTTAACTCCCCCTCCCATTCCCACACTGACCTTTCTGTCCTGGGCCTCCTCCACTGTCAGAGTGAGGCCCAGCGTAAATTGGAGAAACAGCACCTTATATTTCACTTGGGCAGCTTACACCCCAACGGTATGAATATTGACTTCTCTAACTTCAAGTAACGCTTGTATTCCCTCTCTCTCCATCCCTCCCTCACACTACTCATTCTACTAGTTTCACTGTTCGCAATCCATCGCTCACACCTCCTCCACAAGGGACCGTTGTGGGCTCCACCTTTCCATCGGTACCGGCTCTGATTATTTCTGTACCTTTTCATGCCTTAAGTTTCCCTCTTCCCTGACTCACTCTGAGGAAGAGTCTCGACCCGAAACGTCACCTATTCCTTTTCTCCAGAGATGCTGTCTCTGAGTTACTCCATATTTTGTGTCTACCTTCGGTGTTAACCAGCATCGGCAGTTCCTTCATACGCATACAACAGTACAACACAGGATCAGGCCCTTCAGCCCACAATGTCTGTGCCAAACAGAATGCCAGTAAACCAGCATAAGATTGAGCTAGCACTGCTATTCAATATGATCATGGCTGTTCATCTAAAATCAGTACCTCTTTCCTGTTTTTTCCCCATCTCCTTTGATGTCGTTAGTCCCAAGAGCTAAATGTAACTCTCTCTTGAAAACATCCAGTGAATTGGCCTCCACTGCCTTCTGTGGCAGAGAATGCCACAGATTCACAACTTTCTGGGAGAAGAAAGTTTGTCCTCATCTGTCCTAACTGACCTACCCTTTATTCTTTAAACAGTGACCCCTGGTTCTGAGCTCCCCCAACATCGGAAACATTTTTCCTGCAGTTACAGCAAGTGAAAATCTAGCAGGCAAGCAGGATGCTTTCTCCAACCACCCCCATTTGAAGGCCACTATCTTCCACCGCTTCTACCCAGTGCTTGCTAACTACTTCCAGCAGCCTCTGGTTGTCCTCCAGGATGCACCGAGCCACAGCCTGGTCCTTGCCGTTCACCAGGGCGAATTCGGCACAGAGACGCTCATGGCCGTGGCGCAACGCTTCCGACGACCGCCCGGGACTTGAACTGAGGCTGCTCCATGGCCGGAGCTGCAGCGAGCGACTCGCCAGCCCGGCAAACACTCGCCAGCCCCGGCTCCCCGTCCGCATCTGCCTCTGACCTCCATCCCTCCCTCCGCCCCGGTTCTCCAACACCCACGGCCCATGCAGTTGATATTAGTTTTGAAATTCTCGTTGGTCACAGAATTTTTCACGACAGACACTTGGACAGATACATGGATAGGACAGGTTTAGAGAGATGTGGACCAAATGTGGGCGTGGGACTCGCATTTTGGTTGGCATGGATGAGTTGGGCCGAAGGACCTGTTTCGTCATAAGTGACAGGACCAGAATGAGGTCATTTGGCCCATCAAGTCTACTCTGCAATTCAATCATGGCTGATCCATCGTCCCCTCCTAACCCCATTCTCCTGCCTTCTCCCCATAACCCCTGACACGCGCACTAATCAAGAATCTATCTACTACTGCCTTAATAAATATCCATGGATCTGACCTCCACAGCCTTCTGTGCTGTATGACTCTATGAGCTTTGCAGAACCCATTACTAACAGCCTGGCAGTTACAAAAAACAACCCTCAGACTCTGTTTACTGCCACCGAGCTAATTTAAGATCCAATTTCCTTTCGATTCCACGCACCTATACACATTTGACCTGGCTGTCTTGAACTATCTTGTCTGACCCATTCTCTGGCTGAAGCCTTGAAGTAAGAACGTGAACAACATCCAATGTACCAATCTCCACTTAATAAGTTGAGGGTGGATTTTCGTTGTAAATCTGTGCAGTGAACTAGAGAGTAGGGGATTAAGGTGAGAGGGGCAGTTTCTCAGCACATCGAGTCCACGCCGACCAGCGATCCCCGCACATTAACCCCATCCTACACACACTAGGCACAATTTACATTTATACCAAGCCAATTAACCTGTATGTCTTTGGTGAGTGGGAGGAAACCGGAGACCTCGGAGAAAATCCACGTGGGAGAACGTACAAACTCCGCACAGACAGAACCTTAGATCGGAATCGAACCCAGGTCTCTGGCGCAGCAAGCGCAGTAATGCCCCTGTCCCACTTAGGAAACCTGAACGGAAACCTCTAGAGACTTTGCGCCCCACCCAAGGTTTCCGTGTGGTTCCCGGAGGTTGCAGGTAGTGGAAGCAGGTAGGGAGACTGACAAAAACCTCCGGGAACCTCCAGGAGCCGCACGGAAACCTTGGGTGGGGCGCAAAGTCTCCAGAGGTTTCCGTTCAGGTTTCCTAAGTGGGACAGGGGCATTAGACAGCAACTCTACCGCTGCGCCACCGTGCCACCCATGAGATGTGCAGGGTAACTTATCCTAGACAGGGGATAGTGGTGAGTGCCTGGAACGTGCTGCCGGGGATGGTGGTGGAGGCAGATATGACAGTGCCATTCAAGAGGCTTTTAGATAGTCACTTAGATGTGCAGGGAATGGAGGGATATGGATCATGTGCAGGCAGAAGAGATTAGTTTTAACTTGGCATCATGCTTGGCACAGATGTTGTGCGCTAAAGGGCATGCTCCTGTGCTGCACTGTACTACGCTCTATGTAAACTGTTTTTGCTCCCCAAGCGAAGGACTGCAATAACAAATTATCAGCAAATAACACATGTTTCTGTTAATCTGTGGTCTGAAATTAATATAAAAGCCCAGCTGTATAATGCCCTGCCTGTGTTTAACCTCAGACTTTGGCCGACTGAGTCCACACCGACCGTTGATCTCACGTTCACACTCGTTCTATGGTCATCCCACTTTCCCATATTTTACAGAGGGCCAATTAACCTGCAAACCCGCAAGCCTTTGGGATGTGGGAGGAAACCCATGTGGTCCACAGGGAGAAGGTCCAGACTTAATGATCTGGATGAGGGAATTGAAGGCAATATCTCCAAGTTTGCGGATGACACTAAGCTGGGGGGCAGTGTTAGCTGTGAGGAGGATGCTAGGAGACTGCAAGGTGACTTGGATAGGCTGGGTGAGTGGGCAAATGTTTGGCAGATGCAGTATAATGTGGATAAGTGTGAGGTTATGCATTTTGGTGGCAAAAACAGGAAGGCAGACTATTATCTAAATGGTGGCCGACTAGGAAAAGGGGAGATGCAGCGAGACCTGGGTGTCATGGTACACCAGTCATTGAAGATAGGCATGCAGGTGCAGCAGGCAGTGAAGAAAGCGAATGGTATGTTAGCTTTCATAGCAAAAGGATTGAGTATAGGAGCAGGGAGGTTCTACTGCAGTTGTACAGGGTCTTGGTGAGACCACACCTGGAGTATTGCGTACAGTTTTGGTCTCCAAAATCTGAGGAAGGACCATCTTGCCATAGAGGGAGTGCAGAGAAGGTTCACCAGACTGATTCCTGGGTTGTCAGGACTGTCTTATGAAGAAAGACTGGATAGACTTGGTTTATACTCTCTAGAATTTTGGAGATTGAGAGGGGATCGGATAGAAACTTACAAAATTCTTAAGGGGTTGGACAGGCTAGATGCAGGAAGATTGTTCCCGATGTTAGGGAAGTCCAGGACAAGGGGTCACAGCTTAAGGATAAGGGGAATAATCCTTTTAAAACTGCGATGAGAAGAACTTTTTTCACACAGAGAGTGGTGAATCTCTGGAACTCTCTGCCACAGAGGGTAGTTGAGGCCAGTTCATTGGCTATATTTAAGAGGGAGTTAGATGTGGCCCTTGTGGCTAAGGGGATCAGAGGGTATGGAGAGAAGGCAGGTACGGGATACTGAGTTGGATGATCAGCCATGATCATATTGAATGGCGGTGCAGGCTCGAAGGGCCGAATGCCCTACTCCTGCACCTAATTTCTATGTTTCTATGTTTCTACTCCACACACACAGTCAGCACCCGAGGTCAGGATCAAACCCGGGTCTCTGGCGCCGTGAGGCAGCGACTCTATCCGCTGTGCCACCGTGCTGTTCTTTTTGTTCTTTGTTAAGTGTAGGAAGGAACTGCAGATGCTGGTTTAAATCGAAGATCGACACAAAATGCTGGAGTAACTCAGCGGGACAGGCAGCCGCTCCCGGAGAGAAAGAATAGGTGGCGTTTCACGTCGAGACCCTTCTTCAGACTGAGAGTCAGGGGACATTCTCTTTGTATCCACCCTTTTCACGCCTTACATTCTCTTTGTACCCTTCCATATCTCTAGTTCCCCTCTCCCCTGCCTCTCAGTCTGAGGAAGGGTCTCAACCCGAAACGTCACCCATTCCTTCTCTCCAGAGATGCTGCCTGTCCTGCTGAGTTACTCCAGCATTTTGTTCTTTGTCAAATTGTTCATGAGACTAGTTCACTCTGACAGCACTAGCTCTGGGCGAGTTTCAGATTTCTTGCTGGTCTCACTAAATCAGTGTCGATTAACATCACTGGGTTTCCACATGACAACAATGACTGGGGTAGAGGCAGGAATCACATACAGATATCATTTTGATGTAAATAATGTCGACTTTATTATCGCATGAATGGATGCAGAATTTAACTCTAGACAGAATATGTAAACTCCAGCACTCCCCTCAAACCCATATACCATGCCCTGTATCTTTTTCTCCACTACAATATATATTGGTTTCCACAAACACTGAAAATCCCAGGCCTCCTCTATTATCCACTTTAATTCTCCTTCCCGTTCCCACACTGACCTTTCGGTCCTGGGCCTACTCCATTGTCAGAGTGAGGTTAAACACAAATTGGAGGAAACAGCATCTCATATTTCGCTTGGGCAGTTTACAACACAGCGGAATGAATATTGATTTCTCTAACTTCAAGTAACCGCTGCATTCCCTCTCTCTCCATCCCTCCCCCACCCGAGTCTTTCATTCTCACCTAGCTACAGCTAACAATGTCCTGCTTCCTTTATCATTGTTACTTGTTTGCATATCTTTCATTCATTTGTTCGATATCTCTCTAACATCCTCGTCTATATCTCTCGTTTTCCTTCTCAGTACCAGTCTGAATTAAGGGTCTCGACCCTTAAAGTCAGCTATTACTTCTCTCCAGAGATGCTGCCTGTCCCGTTGAGTTACTCCAGCATTAGTGTCTATCTTCAGTTTAAACCAGCCTCTGCAGTTCCTTCCTACACACTGCAGATGCTGGGCTGATGAAGGGTCCTGACCCGAAAAGTCACCCATCCTTTTCCTCCAGAGTAGCTGCCTGACCCGCAGAGTTACTCCAGCACTTTGTGTCTATCTTTGCTGTAAACTAGCATAAGTGTTGAGGATGATTTGTTGAACAGTCAGTGTCAATTTAAGTCAAGGAATACAAAGTGGCTTCATTTCACTGTGTAGAAAGGAACTGCAGATGCTGGTTTATTCCGTAGATGGACACAAAGTGCTGGAGTAACTCAGTGGGTCAGGCAGCATTCATTGCTGGAGAAAAAGCAGTCTGAATAAAGATCCTGACCCGAAACATCACCCATCTATTTTCCTCCAAAGATGCTGCCTGACCTGCTGAGTCACTCCAGCACTGTGTGTGTCTATCTTCGGTATAAACTAGCATCCACATTTCCTTGTTTCTACATCTTTTGTTGCCTTATAGCACTTTCAGCACCAGAGATCCAGGTTCGATCCCGACTACGGGTGCTGATGTACGGAGTTTGTACGTTCTCCCCGTGACCGCGCGGGCTTTCTCCGAGATCATCGGTTTCCTCCCACACTCCAAAGAGTACAGGCACGTAGGTTCATCGGCTTTCTATAAAATGTAAATTGTCCCTAGTGTGTGTAGGACAGTGTTATGGCCCTGTCCCATGGTACTAGTTCATTCCAAGAGCTCTCCCGAGTTTGCCCTGATTCGAACTCGGAGATTTACGGTAATGGCCGCTCGTCGGTACTCGGGGCTCTCGTGAAAATTTTTCAACAAATCTTCACGAGTTTTCCCGAGCTTGCCTGCCATTAACGAGTCTTCCCGGGTACCTGCCATTAGCGTTACGAGCCGCTAAGAGACCTCCCCAAGCTCCGACGTACCCGCTACGTTCATTCTCCGTGCTTACCACGAGTTTGATTTTTTTTTAAACTCGGGAGAGCTCTTGGAATGAACTCGCACTGTGGGACAGGGCCATTAATGTGCAGGGATCGCTGGTCAGCACGGACTCGGTGGGCCGAAGGGCCTGTCTCCGTGCTGTATCTCTAAACTAACCTAAACTAAACTTTTCCAGCTTTCTCCCCATCACCACAACCAGCCTGAAGAAGGGTCCAGACCCGAAACGCCACCTCTCCAAGTTCTCCAGAGATGCTGCCTGACCCGCTGAGTTACCCCAGCACTTTGTGTCTTTCCTTTTGCTCCTGTTCAACGATCTACATTCCTGTGGGCAATCTCAATCTTAACGTCCTCTCCCGGGGAAGGTCTATACAACTAGAAAAGCAACGCCAATGAAGATGAATCTCCGTTCGATTGCTCCATAACCCTGAAGGTAATTGAGCAGAAATCAAGATCAGTTAGACACAGCAATCTACATCAGCCAGTCCCAACTGCATACGTTGAATGGGTCACATTCCCCTGAAGCACATGCCTCCGTGGTATAATTCTATCACCTGCATCATACTTTTCTTCACAACTTGCAGAATCCAGCACTTAATCAAACCCTTTAATCAATGCAGCTTCGAGCAGTGTGATATTATGACACACAGAGAAAGAGAGAAGCATGAACATGCTAGTTAATTCATTGAAATCAAAAGGCGCAGATGATGGAAATCTGAAATAAAGCAGGTA